>NW_027281474.1:0-139388 GCF_046629955.1 Centroberyx affinis
CTCATGTGTTGTGTGTGTACATCTGTGTGTGTGGTATTAGAGTGGTTATTATCATATTAGTCCATTCCCAGTCTGTCAAACATTGTTACCCAATATATTGATAAACAAATTCACAGTCCTGGTTCAAGTTGTTCTCTTTCTCCCCTGTCAATCATCTCAATACTTAGCTACTGATGTATCTGTACTGACATCCATAATCAGGCTGTTCAGCCTGAATCAGAGATCTGATAAGCAGCTGTTCATACACCAAATACCCCTTTGCAATATGTATGTTGTTATGGCTATTCTACCCTTCTGATACCACAGAGTTACCTTCTATCAAGATTGATTTGCAATAACTGCCTCTGGATGTTGCTCTCTTTGCTCACTGTTTACCTATTGACAGTGTTCTGAACACTGCGGGTGCCTTTAGCAACCACCTAGGCTCCCCACACCGCCAAACCTAATACCTACCTCTGCCTTGCAGCAAAATGGCATGGGATCCCCGCTTTCCTCCTTGATACTGCTTTAATATTACCCCAGCAACTCTGCGGTGGGTCTGCCAGCTAAGCAGCAACAGTAACTACCTTGAAGTTTTCCATCACTCAGAGAAAACTTCTCCAATTCGACGGTGTGTGTGTGTTTGCAGTGTGATTCCTGTACAGTAGGTAGGTGGAGCGCACAGTCGACATCAGCCTTAAAAGATTAATCCATATCATTAAGTTTTGTATCAAGTTTTCTTTTCTTCCTCCTGCTTGTCCTAGATGTTTTTAAGCCCTGTTTTATTCTATAGCCATGTGGTGCAGCGTAGAACCAACACTGACCCTTGAATAAGAGACTTATTTGTGTTTTATTGAAGCTATTATTATTTGAGGGGTATTTTTACACAAAGCTGCAGCGGATTTAGTTTGGTGTGACACTGTCAACAACCCCGACGTTCTCAGCTATAGTGTTTCATCTCATACCAAAGCCTGTAAAGTCAGCAGGATTATTAAACCCTCCGAAGTCACTCATATGAAAATATTGACTCTGAAATAAACTGCGGCTGCTTTTGTATTTTGGTCCAAAATCCGCATTTGTCAAAAGCCCAGCTGTAATATTGCATTTTAGCTGCAGAAGGTTGAGCACCATATAGTCCATACATTTTTAGCATGGTTAACTTAAAAGTAGTCGTACCATGCTGTGCCCACTGGGCTATGCAGGACAACTATTATTGTTATCATTATTTCTTATGTTATTCACTAGCTGCACATCAGACTTTTGCTTGGCTAGCCAGGGCTTGGTTATGTACACTAAGCATGCAGATTGCTGTACCCACTGAATAAATATTTATTTAGAGTCAGGGTCTGTTGTAATTAACAGGAAAGAGGCTGGAGAAATTCTATTATCCTTCTTCCCGGAGTCACCAGCAGCCCTGCAGGCCTCAGGTCAGCTGGTCGGTTATGGAGATGTCTCGTTCACACGTCTACACTGCACGTGTGTGTGTGTGTGTGTGTGTGTGTGTGTGTGCGTGTGTGAGAGTAAATGTGTACATGTGTGCATGTGCATATGTGTGTACTGTACATGCATGTGCGTAGGCGCGTGTGTGTATGGAAATGGTGGATGAAACTAGACTTGGAGCAAGCCAGTCAATGACTGTTATAATTCATTGAAGACTAGTATCTTTTCTGCCAGGAATCTAATTGGATGGTAATTTTTTTGTTGCTCATAATGCCGGAGACATGAATTAATAACAAACATAAAGTCTGGCAATGTATGAATACTTAGCCCAGTAGACATGGTATCTAAAGTAAACGTCACTGCTGCATCTAAGAAATTACCATATATTGCATTGATGAAAGCAAATAATAATATACTGTAAATTCCCGAATCAGTGGCACATTCATAACTTGTTTTGAAAACTTTTCAGTACACTGGCCCCAATGGACCTCCAACCACAAACTCTTACTGCAACTTTGACATGTTACCAAGCAAGCAAGCGAGCACTTCTGACATAAGAAAATATAATAAATAAAGGAGGGAAGTGACACTCTTAACTTTGAGAGCTGAGAAAGTGAGAGAGAGAGAGAGAGCGAGAGAGAAAGAGAGAGAGGGAGAGAGAAAGGAGTGGGGTTGTGGCTGGGAGGCAGTATGGTTCTTCAGTATTGCCGATGCGAGTAGAAAGCCCCCCTTGTCTGTGTTTTAGTGAAATCCCTCCAGCCTAATTAGGTGAAAAAGCACAATATGTTTATGAAGCATTCTAGGCAGCCAATGACAGCCACTAAAGAGCCATCGACTGCAAAAACGGCGACAGGGTGGATAGACGTGCCCACAGAAGAATGTGCCACGGGGGTATTTACCCTGAACCTGCAGAGCTTGCACAGATGACATCTTAATAAGCTGAGCACTATGATACATTTTTAACAGAGCGAGTCGGTCTCTCTGGAGGACTCTGCACCAGTGCCCACATCTAATTGGTTTTTCCGTTCCTTCAGCATCATTGTAGCGTTACATTATTGCCGTATATAGTTGTATCCTTATTCCCAAGTAGTTTACTGAGGATTGTCCAGCCATGACACCTTTCTTTGTTTTTCTTTGTTTTTCCTTCTGCATGTCTTTTCATTGGTAATCTTTTCTCCCCAAGTTTAGATGACATAATTTACCAAGGGAGAAGTGAAAGATAAGCTCTCAGAATCTTCGCACTACTAAGCAATTATTCACTATCATGCACTATTTATGCATAGTAGTGAAACTATTATTCACTATTTTCTTAACTGTCACTGAACAGTTCAGTGACCGTTTTGAACTGCTGAAGTGCGACCATCAGTTCACCTTTGCGTCTTGTACCTATATCATTTTGTGAAATTGTGAGCTTCTATCTGCCTTCAGGATAGTTCTGAGATATTGAGCTTCAAAGTTTTCAGCATCCATTGAGTTAAATGGAGATGGGTCCTTTTGTTTTAGAAATGACAGACTCAAAAATCATATTTTTCAAAAAATAACACCACACATGTCAACAGGCACTCATAGAATAGGTTCATGCGACTAACTCAGTTTTGACAAAAAGGTCAGATAGAACCTTATAATACCAAGGTCACGAAATGTTCAAAAAAGTGTGAAATGTAAAAAAAAAAAAAAAAATGCAATGGAGACGGTTCTCAAATCTGAGGCACCCTCCAATGTTTAATTAGTAACTCAAGTTGCTGAGAGCTATTTGTTTGCCCTTCAATGAAATGACAATGCCTGTTCTGTTTCCTTGGTTGACACTGACATACACAAACAAGGAAACGTAGGAAATGAGATTTGCAACGATTTATATTTAGCACAATTGACTGCCACACGTCTCCAGTGATGACCCTCGTCTTCGCAGTGTGTTAGGAAATATGTGAGTGGTGTATTGATCGCTGCACATTCAAACTCAGAGGCTGCTATGTTTTCTCTGCAAACAAAAATGTTGCAACCAGTAGTCAAGGGCCGCTAATTGAAAATATTTGTTCTTCACCAAGCAACAAGGCTGCCTCTTTATTCACATACCCCTTGCGTAGGAGTCAGTGTGAGTTCATTAAAATGTCCTTATGCTAGCGTCTAATGAGGGTCTGGGACTGTGAAAATAACCGCGTCCACCTGTAGAGACGCGCTCCATCGTTAGAAGAAGGACAAAAAGTCACTTCAAACTGCCTCACCCGTCTCATTTCCTGAATACATGAGGTAAATTGAGGTTTTCAGCAAACGGGGGTATTATTGGTACTACTAGGCACCATGCGAGTGTTTCGGACATGTGCCAGGGCTGGCACTGCTGCCAATGCCTCTCACCCAGCGAGCCACAATGAGGAGGGACGCCGCTTTGATTATGTTTACTCACACAGCTTTTGTTTACATGTTTACCGTTTCTGGCTGTGTACGTCACATCAAAAGACACTGCTGTTTCAAACGCATCCTGGGTCACTTTTGAGACGGACAGCCGAGCCAAAGAAAAGTTGCAGTTTTTTTTTTACTCCCAAAAGGCAAACCAGTGTAATTGTGCTGCCCCCCCTGCCCCCACCACACACACAAATTACACACCTTACTAAGCAGTGGTGTGGGAGTTGGTTCTCTGGAGGCCTGGTGGTTTAGGCAGAGAGAGAGAGAGAGAACCCTGGCTCAGTCTGCATGTGCTGCCAGCGAATCTGTTAATTAAGCATGCTAATGGTTGTAATTGTAGCTGGTGGTGAACCCAGCTGCTGAGGTAAATGCTAGGTTTAGCCCGCTGGTTGTCAGGGTTCAACTATCTCTGTGGAGTGTATGTGTGTGTGTGTGTGTGTGTGTGTGTGAGTGCATGCACATACATTTTTATGCATGTGGGAAAGAAAGAATTAGAGAGAAAGAGAGACTGGCCTGACTGCTCTGTGGGTAAGAGGGGAGAGGCAGGTGAGGTTAGGGGAGAAAAGAACATGGAGAAAGAAAGATGGCTTTTTGGGGATTTTATTTTATGTTTTAACCTCACGGCTTTGCTTCTGCCTCCCAGCATTGGGCCTCGTTTCTGCAGCTGCTCCCAGCCACAAGCCCAACAGTTGTTTGCTCTGTGCCTCCTCTCCTTCCCAGGGATTAGGGGGTGAGGCCGGGGCTAATGTCAGGCTAATGCTGGTCTCACCCAAGGAGGCAGCAGGTGCACAGTGGCAGCTCCACAGACCAGGTGCAGAGGTAGCCTGATATGTCAAACGTTCATTAAAAATGTCAAGCTGCTATGTGCTGAAGTTCGACAATTATTTCACTTTGTACCTTCCAGCGCATAAAGTATGGATAGTACTGTTGTAGAATTGCAGGATGTAGCTGAATGGACACACAGTAGATCATTTATTTCCAAAATGAATGTCCTAAGTGCCTGTACTAAGTTTAAAAGCACTTTGTGGCTACTGATTTTATAACACAGTGTTCAATATTCCATTTATCTTTGAAGTTTTGCAGAATGCCAGGAGACTTTACACGCTTTTAGAGATATTTCAATAGCAACCCCAAGTGCAGACAGTTGTCTCTCGACAAAACAGTCCTCTTTCATAAAATATTCACAAAGGGTACTAAAGGACCATTTGACAGGGCAGAGAGTGCAATGCTGTATGTATGAATCAGGTTTAGAAAAAAAAAAAAGGAAAGAGCGAAAAAAAAAACAGTTTTGTATTTTATCTGTGCTTTCATGTAAGGAATGAATTGGATGAGAGCCTAGGCAATTCTGCATTCTATTTGAATGCATCAACAGCAGCCATTTTCATTCTCTAATGGGTTTAAATCCTTTGCAGAAGGGATAAGACTTGGCTTTTGTACACTGAAGCCAACTTTACACAAATCTCAGCCTTTTCTATCTTAACAATAACTTTTGTCACTCTTTAAGAACTTTAATTTGAACTGTTCTCTGCAATCACAAGATGAATATGCCACACTTCACAAAATTGTGATAAGGTATTTATTAAATTGTGTGCCCACAATATAGGACCAAAGGGGAGCCATTCCAAGATGGCATAAAGTACTAGCTCACACCCAAAGGTGAGAAGGGAAAGCAGGGGGTCTTCGTGTTGCTTTTGCTGTTCTGTTCCCTGATTTTGAGTGATGACTTCGTAGATGTGTGATCATTTAAAATGGCCAGATCAAAGGTATGCTAAACAGCATTTAGTAGCATTTAGTAACATTTAATTGCTACTTTAATTAAAGCCACTTACAGTGACATATTTCAGAAAACCCTGTGCCACAAACATATCTAGTGTAGCACTCTTTGTTGTGAGTTCAGTGTAGATGATGGGGGAATAGGCTGTACCATTCAATTCATCTTCACCTCAGTGTCTCAGGTTGAACCAATATAGCACATTTAACTGATAAGTGATAAACTTTAAACTCAAACCATTGAACATGACTTGACTTATACTTATCCAACATCAAATTAAATGACCTATTAAATGTATATTATTTATTATTTATTTACTGAACATGTATCAAAAATTAAAATTACTTATGGAATTTTAAATTTTCTTAACTGAATTTTTTAACTCTTACACTAGCATCAAATTTGTCTGGGTGCTGCTGTGTTGCCCGGTGCACTCCTTAATATTGGCTGTTTGTAATTTCGGTGATCGAGGTATAATCTAGACTTATTCCAATTCTACACTGTAAGATTGTAAATTGCTTTGGATAAGAGTCAGCTAAAGGGCTAAAATCAAAATGTAAATGTACCCTGTGGTATTTACTGTCATAACAGTACTTGCCTTATTGTTATTGCCAAGCCATTGTGCACAGTTATGTATATTGTGTATATGCAAAATAGCAAATAATGACATCAGGCAAGGGATAGTAAGTGCTGTCTTTCATTGCCATAATCTGCACATTGGCTGAAGCATAAACGTGTCAGACAGCTGTTGCATGGCGAGGCCTCAGGGGAATTAGACATTGATGTTATAAATAACCTTCTCTGTTCAAGTCAATAAGTAATTTTACGTTACTCCTCTATTGAGCGCAGTAATCACAGAGAAGAGTGATCGAGGCAGAGGAAGAGGAAAAGGCTGTGTGTTTGGTAATGAGATGGGGCTCCGTGCCTCGTGCATGTGTGTGTGCACATGTGTGCGAGAGAGAAAGACAGACAGACCATAATCTAGCACGCATAGATGGATAGAAAGAGAGAGAGAGAGAGAGGGAGAGAGAGAGAGCGTGGCTCACACACACGCACACCCACACACAGCTTGTCCTTCCTCTGTCCTGTCGTCTGCTGGCCTATAGGACCCTAATCCTTTTTATCTGTCTGCGGTGGGTTTTCAGGTCTTTGTGTTTGTTTGTGCGTGCGTGCGTGTGTGTGTGTGTGTGTGTGTGTGTGTGTGTGTGTGTCTGCTTGCGCGTGACCAAGTGACCACATGTGTGTGCGTGTGGCTGTTGGTGATGAAGATGTCAGAGGGAGCTGATTAGCCGCCTGTTACCTTCTCTCCCAGGAGATGGGGTCTTGCCAGGGGCAGAGAGTGACAGATGTGGACCCGTGTCATTACTGCAGAGCGGTGCACTGGGTGGAATTCCTTTTTCCGAGCCTTTCCAAGCTTTTTTGAAGATACATTATCAAATTGCTGTTCATTGTTTCTGTATGTGCATCTGTATGTGTGTGTGTGTGTTTATGTCTGTATTAATTATGTATGTGGTACAGTATGTGTGCATGTGAGTGTGGACATGCACGCTTATGTGTGTGAAGCTAGGTGATGCAGGGGTCGATGCAGTATTCAGAAGTATTGTAATCCAAAATAAAAAAAATCCTATTGGGCAAGTGTGTAGAACAAGACGTGCAAAATATCCATGTGAACTTGTGACCTTGAGAGCGCTATGAACTGAAGGTGGTTTATGCACTAGAGAGTCTCCGAGGTGCTTAGACTGCTGCAGAAAGCCGGAGGACACAGCAACAGTATGAGATCAGAATCTGCTTTCTTGGCTTCGGGATAGCTTCTGATATTGAGCTTGGAATTACTTTCATGTAATCCATTCATTCTCATAGCAGATTCCTGGAGGAACCTCATTCTGACGATTACTCTGGTAATCTCTTCCAAAGGCTTTGGTCAAGAGATCAGTCAGTGGTGTACAGTAGTTTGCACATTTCTCAGTGAAAGTTAGCTGAAGGATCGAGGAACATAGATAACAACAGCACAGGCAGTAGGCCGATCCTTATTCAATCATTTATGTATAGCCAGTGGTTATTCGTGTAAATTGCTATTCAATCAGCAGTGCAAATAGTATTCTTCAAAAAGTCACCAGTCATTTAATCTTAAATCTTAAAATCTGCCAATGAGGTGAGATTCCAATGCAACTAAAGCTGTTTTATGAATTAACTTGAATCGAGTGGCATATCTTGAAATAAGTGCCGTGATCATCCTTATTCCAAGATAACATCACTTGTGAAAAAATGAAACTGCATTGAAAAATAACTGAAATTATTTCACCCCACTTAAAGATTTCTTTCAGTTGTGCTAAAATACGCTTTTAAGACTGGAGGGATCACATTTTTAAGATATTTTTGTAGTGTAGCAGTGGTCTAAATGAGACATTATCAATGAACCAGTTCTTTGCTTGAAGAATGACTGCAAATTGTCAGAAATTAGCAGCAGCCAAACTTGCATGTTTTCTACATTTTGTCTGCCTTGAAGCCAAGCCTTGCAAGGCCAGTGGTTCTGTTGAGATAAGGGTCGATTCAATGGGACACACCAAATGTGGGAGAAAGGGAGCTTCTCCATTGCTTGTGCATTGTCCCTGAACATCCTTTGCCACCGATCTCTGATGCTATTACTCTTTTTGTCTCCTGGCTCCATGCGTTTGACACATAGACTGTAACAACAAGATGGCCTGCAGGCTGGACAAATAAGAGGAGGAAGAGGCACAGCAGATACAAATGACCCCCCTCAGGCCATTCCCTTCATCCTGAAGAAGAGAGAAAAAAAAAAGAGAGAGCGAGAGAGAAAGGGGGTGGGAGAGAGAGGTTCAATAGGGCTATATCTTTGTATCTACACACCATGTGGAGGCACTCTAGGCGGAGGTGGCCATTGAGTCTTGATAAAGGCAATGGGATGTGCCTAACTCTCTAGCCTGATAATGACAGAGCTCGGGTGGAGAGAGAATGGTGTTTCACTGAGGGCTCCTCAAAGGGCTCCTACACAGGAATCTGATAATAATAGGGATATATCCGTTGGTAGCAGCTTTGTCGGTCCTTCTCAACGGCTTGTTCAGTTCTTTTAGTCTGGCACCTTGCTAATAGCGTTAGCACATAACCGCTCGCAGCACATTTCCCCTCTGAGGGAAAACATGAAAAGGCTGCTCTAGAAGTTGTGTCTCCATCCTTTTGACTCAGGCTACCATGTTTCAGAAAACAACAATGAGACAACAGGATGTGTGAGAGCCCATTAGCGAGGAGGAAACAGTGCCTGGGAAAAGGAGGATTTACGTTGTTTTTTTTAAAAGTTGTTTACAGTGGCAGGCTGTAGCAGATTAAAGCACATTAATGACAAGGTTAACATACCTTGGGTCTTTTATGGGGAGCTGGATTTTCTCGCCACAAGGCTGATGATTGCCGATAGCAGCCGCCGCCGAGTGAAACTAACCGGCGCTGAAAGCCTGATTGGAGAGGAACCTGAGCAGCAAGCGCAGGTGGCAGCAACAAGAGTGCTGGGCTTTCAAGTGGTAGGGCTATCATCATGGCACCTCTGTCCCAAAAAAAGGACTGAATGGCCAATCTGCTGCTTCTCTCCACCCACAAAAGGTCATTTGCAGAGAGGCAATGTTTGCAAATGAAATGTGGCAGGCTTTTCATTTTGATAGATGTGTGTGTGCGAAAGAGAGGTGAAGACGGGAAGCGTTTGGTAGCCTTAGTGGAAGTGCGGGGGCCTCTGCATAGGTAAGGTAGTTATCCTGCAATTCAGATTCCCCAGGTGTTTTGCATTTTCATATAGAGCCTGGTATGGAGGGGATGCGTATAGTTTGCTACTAAAACACTCCCATGTCACTGCAGTCCAGCGGGAGAGGATGAGGTGGGTGAGTGGGAGTGTGGAGAATTCATGTTTTGTTCTTCACAAATCATGGATGTGACGATGGCACAAGGGCAATGGATTAGGCCCGTTAGGCCACTCAGTAGGCTTTATGATGGCCATTAGTTGATATGTCAATTAAGCATTCATTAGCACACTCTGCTCCCTTTCAAGGGAAAGGCTACCCTCTATCTGCGTGTGAGAAACCTGATGGTAATTTTCTCTCACTGTTAGCCTATTAGATGGAGTATGTGACAGGTGTTCTAATTCTGATCTCTGCTATGCCTTTCATTAGAGTGGTTCATACAGACGCACTGTGGTGGGATGACTACATTAATCACCGGCCATCATGGTGACCTTTATGTGTGAGGAACATGACACACGCACACACACACACACGCAGGCACACACACCACATTCTGCGATGTGAGAACTAGGGGAGAAAGTGTATGAGGGTAGTGCTACAAAATACATATCTGGTGGTGAGCTATAGGCAGCTTTACATGGGTGCAAATTCCTCAAAAATACAGGATGTAGGATATAGGAGGATGAGCGGAGCAGAGGATTTTTGTGGATAGCAAGGATGAGTGATTCAGAGAAAAACGGGGGCGTTTTTAATCCGGTATGTCGCCACTTAAATCCCAGTCACTTAATTTAACCTCCTTTTGTTTAATTAACCTCAGATTTCAGAGCTAATTAGGTTTAGGTATTAAAGACAGATTATTTTTTCTCACTCTACCTCCTGGCAGAAGTGTGGATGTGGTCTCGCATTGCGTCGGATCAGATCTGATCCGGTGTCAGATTGAGACTCCAGGGAAGTTGGAATCCTCTGGCTAGTGTGTGTGTGCGTGTGTGTGTGTGTTGGCGCAAGGTGTGTGCGAGGGGGGTCAAGTGTTGTGACAGTCAAATAATGGTGAAATGCCAAGGTTTTTTTGTGTGTGCCTTAAACATAATTTACTACACCCCGAGATCCACTAGACAATGAACACTATCAAATTGCCAAACAATGATGAGCCAAACAGAACAAAAGCTTATTTTTCATGTGCAGAAAAACTAATTATAAGCACCAAGAAGGATCAAGGTTTTCTATTCTGTTTCTTTTCAATTCCTTTCTTTGTGACTTGCTGCCTGTAGATGCTTGAAAAGACGTTTTATAATTGAATTTGACAAGCTATATTTCTCTTTGCACGACCACACCCACACACAAACACACTCGCACGCACACAATTTGTCTGCTTTCTCTCAAAACTATCTGCCTCTTGGTGTCGTGGGCCGGGCTCTAACTTGATACCCCCTTGTGTTCGGATGACACCGCGGCTTTTTACTTGAAGATAAACATTGAAATGCTTATCAGAACTTCAGGGAAATTTGACCCCTGTCCATAATAAGGCCCTAATGGAGGACTACAGCAGCGTGTATCGAGGGGAGATTGGCACCAGTGTGTGCAGTTCTCTGACAGAACATGCCAGGAGCAGGGTCCTCTGTTCACCCAATCACCGAGGCTGTCACGCTGTGCCTCATTAGCCTGATGGGAGATCCATGGCAAGCGGCTCCCACACTAACCTCCCGCGGCCCACAAATCAATGCACTCACAGCAGGGGTGTGGGAGGGAGGGCCGACAAGAGCGTCAGTCCTATCTGTCAGCCCGCCGCACTTGGGGTTAATAATCCTGGCGGTGATTGCAAATGGCCGAGCCACTTGTGTGAACAGAGCATAAACAACAGCAAACTGGAAACAGGTATTACACAGCTTCCAAATTAGGCCTCCTGAAGGGCTTTGTCTGATTACAACAATCACCGCATGTGTCTCTGGGCAGGATAAGTGAGGTACCTGAAGTGGTTTTAAAGCACAGGCCTGCACATGCATCCCTCCATCCATCCCTCCATCCATTGCTCTTGCTTGATCCCCTACTGCCACTTATCCATATTTGAAATTACAAAAGCCTCTCTTATGGGTGGCTTATCACCAATGTAATGACAAGGTTCAAATGTGAATCCATCTGCACAGCTCAGAAAGCCATTGAAATCCTCTCTAAAGGGTGCTGGTGGCCACAACAACTCCTGTCCATTTACAAAGTGGCTGATGTCTGACAATGGATTCAACTTTTTGTGGTTGTAGATTGAAAAGTAAAGCTGTTCAGCACTCTTGCAGACAAGTGCCAAATCCATTTTATTCCATGTTTTTTTTTTTTAGATGATGGACTAATTCTATTGTATTTTGTTTTATTTTTCAGTTGCAGCACATTCAGTTAGCACAGCGTTCCATTCTGTAAAGGTGTCCTTGTTTTGCACCTTTCTTATATGGCCGGGCCATTCATCAAAGGTGGTTCATATTGATTTCCACTTTCAGGCACACAACTAAGAGTTACAGGGGTGAACATGAAGAGCGCCATAATCAAGTCAAGTAACAGAAAATAGTCAGGCGGAGATAATTACGGGGTCATTGGACAAAACACTCCTGGTAGTGCATCTAAACACACCTGAATAAGGAAGCGTGTAATGCCGGTATCCCACTCTTAAGCCTGCATTAATCTATATTCAGATGTGTAAACACTGAAAAGGAATTTAGGGCACTTCCACAGTTTGCCCAAATCTCATTTTATGCTTCTTTGATCCCTGCTCCAAATAAAGGGGGTATAATCATAAGTTTGTGTACATCAATATTCAGACAGAGGCGAGAGAAAACGCCAAAGCCTGTAAATCATTTAGTTTCTAGCTTGGTGCAGGTGACTATTACTTGAAAGGGCGTCTTTTGATTTCTCCGACTTTGCCTCCTCTCATCACAGCTTGTACCTAGCACTTCCCACATGCACACAAGGGCCTCAAACATTCCCTTACAGCCACAGAAGAAAACAAATAGAAATCGGTGCATATTTTTGATCGGAGATGTTTATCTTTTCATGATGCAGTCTCCTTTCATGGCCCAAACCACAGACACACACACACACACACACACACACACCACCACATCTCCCTTACAGCCTGAACCCTTGAATAAATAAATCATTGGAATTGTCAAAAGCTTTGCATTTATCTTACCCACTGAAGAATATTTAACATTAGGTGATTCTCACTGTAGGACATTGCCATGGTATTGATGTTCCTTAGCTTGCCTGGCTGAGTAGAGAATACACACATGCATGCACACACGCACACACACACACACACACACATGCACCACAACAAAACACAACACAACAACAAAAACACAATGAGGGGCCTCTCATCCAGGGCCTCGGTATAATTAACTGGAGAGGCTGGTTTAGGGATTACTCCAGGAGGGGCGGCGAATTAAAGCTCAGCTAATGAGTTGAGGTTTCTTAATTTGTTCTCCCCCGTAATTCCAGAATGGATTAGCAGTAGCTTTAGTCGCCTCTTCCCGCCGATTAGCATGGTTCGCTCGGTTTAGCATTTAACGGCAGGGAGGAGAGAGGAGAGAGGAGAGGGGAGGCGCAGGGATGGCTACAGAGCTTATGAGTCAACTTGTTCAATGGTAAATACACAGCAGTGTTTAGCAGATAGCGGCATTCACCTTTCGGGAGTCGCAGACAATGTAATGGGGTCCATTGTCCCAATTAATCAGCGTGATAAGGGGTAGGGGAATATTTGAAATAGTTAGCCTTGTCTGGCAGAGGTGTTACATTTTCCATGGAATAAAGCCCCTATAAAGCCGGGTAGTTATTCTCCCGATTTACATCAGAAATTATAATTTTAGTTTGTGTCATTGTGTCATCATTCATATTTAGTTTATTATAAAAGACTAGTATAGTTTACACTGGCCAGAATTTCCAGAATTTCAGGCTACAGAGAATAAACATGCAAACAATGCATATTACCTTAAAGTCACTCTCTTTCTCTCTGTTTCTCTCTCTCCCTGGCAGCTCCAGAATAGTGGACTTTAGACTGTCAATTAGGGTTAAAAGGCTGGAAGGGCGGCAGGGAGCAGCTGAGCATGACGGCTGGACCTGGCACGGCACCTGATGCCTAATAATGAAAATTGACAGGGCTTGTTTTTAATTCTCTTGCTACCTTGGGCCATACTGCTCTGGAGCACAACACAGCCGGAGGGCGGAAACCCACACCTTCAGGCAGGCTTCTCCATAAGCCTTACACTGCCTCACATGCACATGGAGTGCAATGTGTTAATAATATACAAGCCTTGAGTGCCAGCCAACGCCAACTTGTGGAAAACACCCTGCTTTGTTTTGTATGCAATCTGCAGCACAGCATTAGGCTATTTTTTCTTCTTTTCTCACTAATGAGGAATGGAGTCTGAGAATAGAATGAGATGTGATCTTGAATACTCCAAGTAAAAAAGCTATAAACAACATGCAATCACCTTGGAAGCACTGTTCCTCTTGAAATAATACAGGAACATCTGATCAAAGCTCTAGAGGAGCTACGTTGCTATCCTTGAAAACCAGGGAATGGTGCCTGAACACTGCATTTGACAGGTGCAATACTTTCCATTGATGCCTGGATCCAGGAGACTAATAGCAAACAGTGTGAGAGACATGAGGTGTAGATGGCAGAGCGATTCTCGCTGTCTTGTTTGTTCAGACCTGCCAGGAGTACATATTCTCCTGCACAGGCATGGCCTCCTCTCTGCTCTGCCTCTCAAACAAACACACACAACCAAAATTAACCAGAGTCCATTAGTCATCCTAAATCAAATGTCTAACACAGTTTGGAGATACCTTGTCATTACTGGAGAGATGCATGGGATGCTAATCGTCAAATTGTTAAAATCTAATTTTCCTTGTTTTTGGAGAAAAGAAATCATTGTTTGTATTGTTGTAATCACATTATAAAGAAAATAAATAGATTATTTTGCCACAATTAACGTCGCGAAGTCACTTGTAGAATTTTTAGGAGGTCTCAAGCTGTGACAAGGGTCTCTAAAAATTGTTGACATTTTGTGATGCCTGAACTTTCTGTGTATAAAACACCACTTTTTTTTTTTCAACCATCATGTTTCAGCATTAGAGAATGAAATGTGATTCAACAATAACATGAAAGACCTTGCTAGGCTGCTGGCAGTATCTGAGCTCTCACATTGTCAAAACACCTAATAAAGAAGGTGAGAAGGTCCTGTAGCCAATTAGGGAGCAGTAAAAGACTGAGGCTCAGGAGAGATTTTATTGTGAAATTGCTTCTCTGCAACATCCTCAAATTATTTTTAGCCTCTGCCCCAGAGCAGAGGGTTGTGAAAGGTATGTGAATATGCCCTTGCCTGGGAAATGTCACACCCTCACCACTACATCCAGTGTTGAATGCCGTCCTAGCTTGAGGTATAAAGTCAAAACCAGTCTACAGTCTAGAGCTGAGCATGTGCGCTCTCATTAGGATCTCTTGTACGTGTACTGAGGAAAAAGTAAAGGAAAGGAGCAGATCCTAAAGCCCACGGCTGACAAATTAGTGGGCGGATGCTCAGCTGTAAGCATGAACAGGCTGTCTGACTGATTAGAGTGACGCAGGCATCTCATTGGTGGACAGCTTTTCATCAGGAAACACTATCGCCATAGCGACAGCCGTGTGACTCATGGTGGGAGCAGTGGGCGGGCTCTGTGACATACTGTGTCATACACAGAACTGGAAAGATTAGAATGGTCATTCCTAATCTAATCAGCACTCTTGAATGGTCTGTTACCCACAGATCTTGAATGGGTAGAAAGGACACGTCCTGGTGTATCATGGTAATTTCCTTTGGTACACCTAACATGGCTTCCACAGAATTTTGATTATGTTGCCATGCAAATAGGCATTGATTTGTAATTGGACAGCACACCAGAAAGTTAGAATGTTTATCACAACTGCCACTGGAATGTTCATCCAAATGATGCTGTTGCCATGGTAACACATCACCTTTCTGCGTCTCATACACCAAATCAACACTGATTTCCATATCAAACATTCTATGGCAGCCATTGTAAGTGTACCAGCCAAATGACCACTCAAGAGTGTAGATTTTAATGGGAATGACTGTCATATCAGTTCAAATTCTATGGGTACACCTCAAGATGGTTGCCACAGAATGTTTGTTAATATTGTAATCAGTATTGGCTAGGTGCATGAGACTCAGCGAACATCATGTTACTATGGCCATGACATCATTTACCTTAACATTCGGATGGCAGCCATGCTGAACATTCCAACTTGCTTTGCTTCATGCACTGTCCACAATGCTCATTTCCATGACTACAATATCAAAATTCTAAGGCAGCCATCTTGACATGTACCATAGGAGATTACCCTGATCCATCAGGAAGTGGCTGTTCTATTGATTCTATTTCTTTGACATCATATTTGCAGGCACTTGCGGCTTACGCAGGCACTTACAGTTTACGCTGCTCCTGCAACTGTTTACAACAGCTCGTCACTGTTGCACCATGGATGGATCACTTAGTCTGAGTGAGTGGTAGTGAAGAGGAGAGCGGGTCATTTCAGTAGGGTGTGAGGGGCCTCAGGGCGTTCATGTTTCACTAATGAGCAGTTGGTTCGTTTATGAATTTTGTTTCGTACAGAGCGTGTGAGAATACAAGAAATATTTCAGTCTAAACAACCAGTGTTTGTGTGTATTACAGATAGTGGGGTATTTAGAAACTTTGTATTTATGTGTGTGTAGGGGGTGTTATTGCACATGTGTGTATGTAAGCGAGAGCGAAAGAGAGCCCTCTGTTCCTGGCATTAAAAGAGGAGACTATGCTTTAGCCAGGGGGGTCCGAGTAACGCTGACCTCTGCCGTGACCACAGTCATGTTGACAGCAGCCGCACTTCACAGCTGCTCCCCCAGGCCTGATATGTCCACTATCCTCAGAGATGAGGCCAGACTGTACAAAGGCCCGTACAGCGCTGCCTTGGCACTAAGACAACACCATGGAGTGCTGTATCACTCACTAACACAGACCCCAACTGGCAGAGTCTGACTTTCTCAAACACTTTTTCATCTCAGTTGGTTACCCCACCCCTGTCAGGAAAGATATGAAACCCGAGCAAACGCAGAAAAAAGCAAAACATCCGTGCATAGCATTGTAAGCCCATCCACTCCAATATTAACTTCAGGGGTTTTGCTCTGCCTTCATGTTTGTTCAGGATTTTGTCTCTGCTTTCCGTGGTTTTTTGGTGGGTAGGGAAGCAGCATGCGCTTGTTTCATATGCATTGCCAGTTTTTTTTTTTTTTTCTTCCTGCCAAAGTGACATAATTAAATGGCCAATGTGTTGCTATAGTACTTCAGGCCTGGCTCGGGTGTGAAAATTGTCCTCATAGCCAGCCAGCCAGCCTGGCTCGAGCTATTTTTATTTATTTACAGATTTTTTTTAGTATTATTTCAGCAGAACACTTTAACACTCACCCAGTTTATTTGGATATCATTTTAACTAATTGGAAAAGAAGAGCCAAATGTGCAAACAAATACATTCAGAGTGTCATTTCTCTCAGATGCGTCAGCTAGATTTTTAGAATTCCACCTTTGCCCATGATTAATTCCTATATGGTAATTAAGCCTTGGGTAATCATACAGTATTCCTCATGGTACAGAGCAAAGGTTTCCCTCTGCTCACATTATGTCCATGTGCTTATTATGTAATAAATGTGGCAATTAATTTTATGGTAATCAAAGACCCATTTTCCCAAGGTTATTCACAAAGTCTCATCTTGGTACCTTTTTTGTCAGTGGCATTATGTTGAGTTGAAGTTGCTACCTGGGGTAATTGCCATTGTTCAATACAATAAAAACGACTGCAGGAATCCTCAGGTGAACTGATAATGGGGACAAAAGGGTATGTTCATTATGTGTCCAAGTCTGCTCTTTTATGGGGCGGGAGGGATATCGGATGACTCATTTGAACATGTGCGTGTGTGAGAAGAAAGGTCCTCCACAACTTTCATTATGCCATTCCATAATTCATCAAGCACACTGAATTTTTTAAGAGGGATCTGTCATCGGCTGAGAGATTTTTATCGACAATAGGCTGCCTTGTAGTTCACTGATTGGCTTTCAGACAGGCTGAGGGGGAGACAAGAAATGAACATGAAAAAGGATACCTGTCAAATCTGTCAATGCCCCAAACCTAGTGTGCATGGCCCTCCTTATGATGAATTCATGATTAATCAGGACGTTGAAAAAACCTCAGTGAACGATGGAAGAATAATGATATTGTCTTTAGTCCTTTTATGTAGGCTTGAGTCAGTAATTTGCGGTAAGTCATCCGAATTCAGCTGCAGAAATTCACTGTAAGCTGCAAGCCTATCAGGCCAAAGTTGTTCTTCGAAATCCTCCACATCAACGAAACCACCAGTGAATTGCTGATATCCTGAGAGATTTGAGTTACAACTCTCCTGCTTTGTGCAGTCTCTCAGACCAGCTCAGACATCCGATCCTCACTGTGGACACACCATTATTATATCCATGATTGGACTCCCTGTGTGGGAACACTCGGCGCTCTCCCCTCTGACTGTGTGAGCTTAATGCTGTGTGGCAGGTCCGGCACTCCACTGTCCAAACACATCTGTCATGTTGTGTCATAGTGACACAGCAACCAGCCAACTCCCACCTCTGTGGCAGGGTATACTATGTCATATTGTAGATACATTGGTGTGCACGTACACACGCATGTACAAGAGAGAGAGAAAGGGAGAGGGACAGAGAGAGGGATGAAGTGGAAGTAGTAATATTACTTTATTTATCATGCAGTGGCGAAATCTTCAAGCCAAGCAAAGTGATGCAATACATAGGACAAAGCACACACACACACACACACACACTATCAAACCTAAACTATCCTCACCTAGGAGCAGACCATGTACTCACAGTTTTGAGAGCTCATATCTGGCTGGTACCCTTATCACATTCACTCCATCTTTCTCTCCCATTTCTTCTTTTATTCTCCACTGCATGCTGTCTAATAAAGCAAAATTGCCTCAAGAAAAAAATATAAGATATAAGTAAACAACACAAAACCTCATAGGTACTTTACAAGCCTCCATGAGAAACTGTTCTTGTTTAATACTGTATGCAAACCTATTATATTCTCCTTGATTTGTTTTCCCCTTCAGTCGCCCAGTCAGTATTGATGTCAATGGGAATTGATTGGATCTGACCTAGAAAAACGAAAAAAAGTCGGTAAAGTATCTTCTGGCTAGTGCAGCTTTGTATCCATTCACCTGGGCCTATCTCAACCCTATAGCATCCAATGTGCAAATTTGGTTGAGGCATTAACAGATACAAGTATCAAGTAGGAAAAGCTCATAGTTGTACGAGTGGAATGCTGTTCTTCTCACAAACCAAATTATCTTTTGTTTTTGCTGTTGCCTTTGAATGCAATTCATTACATAAGAAACATATCTGAACAATAACGCTGAGAGGGGAATGTGGAATCAATAACTTATGTAAACTAAATAACAAGAGCCCCAGGAAAATCAAGCCTTAGTTTGCTGCCCTTCTGAGTTTGAGAAAACAAAAGTTGACTCTATATTGTTATGTCTCTCTCTCTTTCTCTCTCTATCTCTCTTTCTCTCTCTTTTACACACACACATCTTCTAGCTTTTTTTAATACAGTACAAGTTCAAAGGCTTTTAAGATGCATGGAATAAAACAAGTGTGATTGGGTACAGACTTGGCATGGTAAAGCTCATTTCAGTTGAGCCTTTCTGGTATATTGTTGTGAGATACAAGACTGCTTTGTCTTCTGGGTTTCCTGCGGGGCGTGCAGTTGGTCTTTGATGGGTAGTACCCCCATGGATTATGTTGGCATGGTTAGAGTTAGTACCATATGAGGGAGGGACTCTCTCTGGAGGCAAAAAAAAGTTATTACTGGCTGTGGACATGAGCAACATGCACACACGCAGACACATGCACACACACGCACATGCACACACACAGTCCTACGAGTTGCGTGGGGTGAGGGTGAGCAGCATGTCCAAATAAGCTGTGACTGAACTAGGCTAATTAACCCAGCATGGTGTGGCACACACAGAAATGTGAATGGATCTAAATGTCTGAAGAGAAGACAGGATCGTTGCGCTAAGTGCAAGGGTCATACTGGAAATGTCAGCAGTGAAATCTGAATGTGTTTCAGTGGCACCAGACAGCATGTCATTATGTCACTGTGAGAATGTTATTTTCCCCTATGGAGAACAGAACACAAGGACCGCATTTTCAGTCTGATTATATGGTTCTGATTACATTCATTAATTATTATTAGCCTAATGTATTAATTATTTGTGATCTCCAGTTTATTCTATGTCTGGTTTAGTGACCTTGTGATTTGAGCATCACATGAGTAATTTTCAAACTAGTCCCTAAGTCTAAAGTATGAAGTCAAACAATACTCAAAATGTATCATTATTTGGGGAAAATATAAAGAACCAGGAATGTGTAACAAACAGGACTGCAGCACCCTTGCTGCTACAAGCAAGAAACCTGTGGCATTGTTTGTAGAATATGCCAGTGGGCAAATGCATTGAAGTCCCATGGGTACTCTGGACTCCCCCTGCTTTTTTACAGTGGACTTAAAATAACCCATATTGCAGAGAGGGAGAAGAGTAGTAATTTCAACGCCACTGTTCAAACCACATTAAACACAGTGCCTCGAAGCCAACCCAAGCCCGCAGGCAAATGCTCTTTTAATCATTGCATTATACATGAGGTTGTTTACTTACTGCACAGTAACTTGTGGTTAGTCCCCTTTAATGCTAGCCTTGCCATGAGGCTTCAGAGAAACACATTTGGGTAGATATAATTCTTCACTGTCAAAGCTAAGCACTTATAGAGACAACAAGCTAAGTTGAACCAGTTGTTCCCAGTGGTCAGGGAGAGTGAGTGACAGAGATGAAAGAATGAAAGCCACTGTCACTCAAGATTTTCTTGCCTGTCATCAGAAATGTGGTGCCTGTCACCACATCGTGCAGATGATGGGGCACAGGTGGAGCTAAAATTGGGAATGGCTATGGAGAGAGTTCACTGTGATTGACAAGAAGAACAGAGCAATTACAGTGCCTGCCAAGGGTTTTGAGTTCAGTAGAGGTGAGGACAAGTGAGGGAGCAATATGTAACTCTCCTTTACATCTTTCTTTTTCAACGTCTTTGTCTTCTCCTTCATTTTTTCTTTGTGCCAGACATTCACTTGCCACTGATATTCTCACTGGCTCTACATCTTTAGTAAAAGGGGTCAATTATGCTCAGCAATTACAGAACAATGACTCTTAGTGTTCACTCAATTGCCTGTTACTAGGAGCGTTGCCCATCTACATTGCCTGATATATCACCACCCTAAAATCATATCCCCTCACTGCCACAAATACCCCCAAACAGCATGGAATTAAACCAGATCAACAGCATTCTGCCCTATGGGTTTTTCTCTGTGAAGAAAACCACCATGTGAAAAATTCCACTTACTCTCTCAACTCAAAATCAAAACAAATTCTGGAATTCCTTTAAGTATATTAATTAATTAAAGCCCTCGGTTGCAAAAATGTTCACCCTTTTATAGACAAGTTATATACCCTATCTATACATAAGATATTGAATGATGAGCTTTAAGTACTTCAGGCACTGAACATCTATAAGTTAAGAGAATCCAAGGGTCATGGTCAGAGCAAAGGGCCTCTACAAGTATATGGGCCGTCTCTGTGGCCTGTCTAAACAGCAGGAGGCAAACATGGCCCCTCTCCAGGAACACAAGATGGCAGAGGCAGATGGCCAATTAGATCCCATAATGCCTAATTGTAAATGATGAGGCAGGTGTCAAATTAGACCCTACCTGCAAATGAATGGGAATTCATAACGCAGTACCCAGACAGAATATGTTCTATAATCAAGGAGAGAAATTGAAACAAAAGGAATTTAATTTATCAAAATAACCAAAGGTAAGAAGAAATACCACGAATGTTACTTGTATAGACAGTTTAATTGAACAAGATGTGGCCAAGTGAGATTAATGTCATATTTAAAAGGCATGATGGGCCTGATGGTATTGCACATGTGTGGTGCTGAGTGACAGTTAGTGACAGTTTGTTATGTTTATTTCTGTACACATTACTATAAGAATGGGTTTTGTACCTGAGTCCGTGCGCTTTTTAGCATACAAAGAGAGAAGACCAGGATGTTCAGGATAGAGTAGCAAAGACACCATTCACCTTCATTTTGAACTTTTAAACTTTTAATAATGCTGTTCTCTCCAGTGGAAGTAGTCAGGAGTAAGACGGCGTTCACATGGGACATTTGCCATCCGTCACATTCAAGAATGCGTTGAAACCACCTATAGGTTGCGTTGTTGTGGACATGTCTTGAAACAGTCTTTTGTCTTTTGAAGCAGTCTGTACAAATTTCATTGGCTGATTTTCCATCCATGGATGATGTTTACCTGCACTCAGTCAAACTAGTTCAACTTTTTTGACAGATCGTGTGATATTTTCATGCACTCTGTCAATCCATGTCATCCCTCAATGCATAGGTCTCATTGAAATACATGGGATATATGTTTTTTGATGTATCACACATGCTTATGTGAACACCACCTAAAGATCCCAAATTTTAGTTTGTGTCCTCTGGTGTTCTTTTCCTGGGCTACAGACATATAATATACACTTACAAAGGTTAATCCATTATCCATTCTATTAAGAATGTGTACAGTAGTCTGCACAAAACAACAGGTAGAAACATAGTGGTTCTGCAGTGGAGATGTTTGCAAATCAATGAGTCACCCAAGCCCATTGCTCCAGGGTCTTATCATGAGGGCACTTTGATTGTCTCAGTCAGTTAGCCATGTCTGCATTTTCAGACGAACACTTGCTTTCTCCTTGTCTCTGTTTCTTCATCTGTCTCCCCTCACAGGTCACTGCGTCCCCATTCCCCTTCTTGTCCTCTCAAACCTGATTATTGCCTCTCCATTCAGACACGGTCACTCCTGTTAATTAGAACAAACCTTTTAGTCATCGAGCATACGTCTCCTCTGCTCAGACCGGTCAAGACCGGACCAGACTCGCCACAGACGATCATTAAGTTAAAGTGTACAACCTTACTGTCTTCCCCCAACCCCTGCCATCTCTCAGCTGTGGCAGCACAGCTCCTTTCCAACAGCATAGAACTGCTAAATGGCCACAACCAACCGTCTGGAACGACCTGGCAGTGAATATTAAAAATCCATCAGGCAGCAAATCAACAAGCCAGTACATGGCAAACACTATTATTTTCATATGGCGTTATTGTCACCCTTGGCCCCCCATTAAAGCGGCAGTGTTATAAAGAAAGTGATTCAGCGCCATTATCGCGTCCGAGAACCAACAACCTATTAGGGGCTTTTGACCTGCTGGTTCAACAATCTGTCACAGCTGTGTGACGAAAACCATGCTTAGAGACAGAGAGAGGCAGAGAGAGAGAGAGAGAGAGAGAGAGAGCGAGAGAGAGAGAGAGAGAGCGAGAGAGAGAGAGAGAGTAATCAACTAACTTTGGAAGGACATCCACTGCTGAGGGGAAAAAATAGAGGCATGTTGAGAGCTTTGGAAAAAGGTAAGATGTTGATTGCTCGTACTCATAGCCAAAGGTTGTCCCTATAAAAGCTTGCCCTTTCGTGAGCAGCCTGGCCCTTTTTTCTGTGGAGCACACTCACATGCTTTTAACGATGCTCTTTACCATCACTCTGCTCAGCCTTCACCCCAGGAAGACATCATTCCATTATTTTCCCCTGAGTAACACACAAACACATTTGATGAAGCCGTATAGTCTGTAGAGAATGGCAGTTCTTCTGCTACATTGCAAGGATTGGGGCATTCTCAGTCAGGCCTTAGGCTAACAGGTGCTGGGTGGGGTTACAGAGACGCAGCACTGGAAACTCAGGGGAAAGTGCAAAGCGACATAGACAAGAAGCTGTGAAAAACGCAAAGCCGTGGCTGTTTGAAGATCCTGGCTTCTGAATGCACCGCATGAGAATCGGGAGAGAAAAAGAGGGAAAGAGAGTGAGAGAGAGAGAGACATAGATTAAAGAAATATGTATTTACATATGCTCTAGAGCCATTGTCGGTTGTCGTGGTGATGGTGGTGGTAGTGGGGGGTGATTGGGAGCACATGAGCACATCAGTGGTTGTCATGTCTCCTCACTTGGGTCACAATGCAAGTGGCTTCCCTCCCCAGTGTTGTCTTGCATCAGGGAGAGAGATGTAGAAGAGATAGGAAACATTCACAGTTTGGACAGAGAATTTAAAAAAACAGCCAGTTGTAATACCAAAAAACCCTGGTATATGCCTCCCAAATTGCCTTTGATAGAGCAAGGTCAAAAACAGCAATAGGCCCAAACATTGGTATTGCTATTGAAAGATGGAGGAACCTGAGAGAGGATGAAACTTGTTTTTGTCCTAGACAGGTAAGCGCAATTTACGTTATCTAATGTTTGTTATCTAGACTATTGCAAACTATTGAAAATGGCCTAGCCCTACTAACTAGATCTGATACCTCATTTTCATTACTGATAACCTTGTCTTTTGCTATGCTGCGCCGCTAGCAGCAGGATGCTACTATGTCAAGCTGTTCTTCTGTTATCCTAATGGTGGCTATGTTTAGTCAACCGACTCGCTAAGAAAATATGAATCGTCGACTAAGATGTAGCATAGTTTTATGTTGTCATCTGTATTCTGTTCTGTAAGTAGAGCATGTACAGGTATACAGATATGTATGAATTCAAATTACCTTCTGGTCGGGAACTCATCAAACAAATTGTGCCAAAAGACCATAACACATTGGCCACAGTTCCGCTAACATCTTGTAACGTGTTCAACTCTGAGGCAGCTTGTTGAACTGGACTGAGACAGGCTGACCTCTTGGGCTGTTCGTCAGCTGTGGCTACTGCCACCTACTGACCCAGCCAAAAAATGGGATCACTTGTACTTATTAACATTATCTATCTGTCTTTATATATTCTCTAAATGCTAGTGTAGTATAGAAGGCATTACTTGCTACCTAAAGCCAAATGTGTGTCATTTTGTTGGTTTATTTGCAGTAAACGGACAAAAAATGATAGTCAAGGGTTTGCCTGCACTGATTTGAATTTGACCATTGCATGTATTTATAGACAACTACTTATTTTGCACATAAAAATAAATAAATAAATAAAATAAAAACAAAATGACAAAGAGACAGTTAACACCTTTAAACACCAAGGACATTTTGTGTGTGATAAACTTGTAGCAATGAGACAGCTTGAAAACTGGCTGTAAAACATTTGCATGAAAAAAAAAATGAATTAGGCTTGTGTTTTACACAATTTTACTCATAACTTTTTTAATTTTAATGAACACATTTTCACCTCTGTCAGGCATATTCAGATAGTATTTAATAGTATTAAGTATAACATAAGTATGAAACAACTTTTACCACTGCTGCTGCCACCACAGTGCCTCATTACCTCTGAGACTTACTTCTGCGACCATGTTGTGCCTCTCTAATATTTCTCTTGCACTGTTTGCTTGATGTGGACTTGAATACGCTGCCAGCATACTCTGAATGCCATACACAACAAAGAAGCTGAAAGTCCCCAGGCAGCTAGCCTTGGGCAGAGGACTCTATACCCCCTGACCCACTCCACAAGGCCAGCTGAGTGTCCCACATTGCCTGTCCACTCCACAGCATATGGAGGCAAAGTGCTGCCAACAGGGCAAATGGTGGTTGAGACCCATCTGAGCCCAACTGTCACATGTTGGCACCTGGGGCATGTGTCTCTTTAAAGTAAACTCTGCTACAATCAGGCCGTGGGTGAGCTGAAGAGAAACTGCTGCAATATAAGCTTTCTCCTCCTTCCAGCCAACTTGATAAGTATTTCATCTCTCCCAATCTCCAAACCCATTTGCACAGACATCTATAAAAAAGTGAAATAATAACACCAAATCGTGTGTAAGAGCCGGTGTTATTGTTGATATACACTCCCAAGTCTCATAACGAGACTAAATTGGATTTTGAAATTATTACCGTATATGTTTTTTTGACATGGTGTGCTTTTTTTCATTTTTCTTATCCAAATAAATGAACAGCGGTCCCTGTCTGTGATTCCCCTTCTCCCTCTGCCACAGGGCAGGCATTAGTGTCACACTCTCTTCAATAGAGGCATGTCATAAAAGACACATCAATAACCGGAGACGTCTCGCTGTTCTCCATTATTATTATTCTTTAATGCTAGCAATGCCATGATTTAATGCCTTACACATTTTTCTCCTGCCTGCCGTTGCTTATCTGTGGAGTTTCATTAGCATACAAAGCCCTGTTTTAGTGGTGGGGGGTGTGCGGTAGATAGCAGCCAGCCAGTTAGCTCAGCTTACTAACCCCCTTTGTGTGCGTTCTTGCCGCCAGGGCTAAAGATGATGACTTTGTGGCACGTTTGGGAGGCTCTGTCACATTAATGCTACCCACACACCGTTCTAAACCCAGCGGCGCACAATCCCACCGTGAGTTGCTCAGATGGCCCTAGATACTGTCTTATTTTGGAAGGCAAGAGGGACGAAGACAAACAGCATCTGGCAGGGGAATAAGGAAGTTGGGCAAAGGTAAAAAGTCACTCAGGCATCTGTGCTTACTCAGCTGGGCGTGTGTGTGAGAGAGAGGGATAGAGACAGAGAGAGAGGGAAGGAGAGAGAGATGCAGCAAGAATATAAACTCTGCTTAGATGGGCGGTTTTATTTTTGGGAAGTCATTCCACGCCTTTCGTAACAGGACTCATAAGGCATCTCCTCCTATTCCATCTGGGAGATGGTGTTGGCTTTTTTTGTATGCCACGCCTGTCATGCGTTTGGGGGCTGCAGTGTAAACGTGCTGCCAAGCTTGGCCTGAAAAACGCATCTCTGTGCAGGGAGCTGCTGCCTTCAGCAGCATGGCTGTTGTCTGCCCTCATCGTCCCAAGTATCTCCGGCATCTTCAAGCCCTTGCAGCTTTCTGTTACCTAAATGGGAAGCATCCGTAATGTCAGGGTGAGAGAGGAGCCGCAGACACCCAGTCAACAAACTATTCATTTTCACTCAGCCTTGCCTCCCTAACCGTGACAAGTTCTTTCACACTAACAGAGGCAAGACAGCACGCACGCACACACACACACACACACACACACACACACACACACAATTATGATGGGCCAAAAAAGATGGCAGAATTTCTGAGCTGCAGACTGGAGGCCCTCCAAAGTGTAGAAAGGGAAATTTAATTTATCATTCACAAGTCTGACTTCATTTATTTCTGCCTGACTCTGAGCCTTCCTGCTTAGTCCTCATGCCAAATGAACAAGTCTAGCCGATGAAGTGGAACTCGCAGGGATACTGTGTTGCTCTTATTCCTGCAGGTAACACTTTTCCACGCCAGACAGCTGCACCAGTAACCTGCCACCATGGGAGTGAATTGGCTTGACTCTCATTTGCCCAGATATTACCTGGTATGATACTGCCATATACTTATAATGTCAGCGTGCACCAGGTGCTGTGATGGTAGGGGGTGGTGCGTCTGGGTGCGTGCTTGTGTGTGTGTGTGTGTGTTTGTGTGTGTGTGTGTGTGTGTGAAGGTGGCAATTGTATATGTTGAAGGGTGCAGTGGGAATAAAAAGGCATTCATTATAATGTGTTACCTAGCTCAGAGGAAGAAACTACATGAGGTGTATAATGACATTTAGCGCTAGCACAGAACACTGGGAATATATCTAATTACCAGGCAAATCATCGAGGAGCGTGTGGGCTGCTTTAAAAAGCATTGACAAACACAGCAAAAGACACAGGTCACCGAAAATCCCCAGAATATTTCAGCTGCGTGCAACATCTGACTACGTCAACATCGGATGTTTATGTCACTGCTGTACATTCTCATTCCCCTCACACCCCCATGCAAACACATGCATACATAGGTTCTCCGTGGCTAATGTAGCTGTTTGGTTAAATAACTTGCATTACAGTAAGCACATCCCTAGAGGGCATTGTTCCAGTGATGGGGTCTAGCGCTTCCATCTCCCCAGGTCACAGCACCCCATCGTTCACAGTGGCAAACTGACACTTGGACAGAGAGTGAATCTAGGACACTGCACGCTCATGTTCGATCTTATCGCTCTTGTGTAAATTTCCTCCAACGCTGTAAAGTGAGGCTTCTGCCGGCTTAGGGCAGGGAGGTGGGTCTGCTGAAGTAGCGGCTGCGTGGAATGTGTGTATGTGTGTATTTGCGCGCGTGTGTGTGTGTGTTCTGGAACTTTGCAGGGAATCTGACAGGCCAGTGTGCCTGCGGATTAGAGGGCCTCTGTTTGGGTGGCTGCATAATTAGGCCAACTCTGTTGACAGTGCTGCAAAGTGGCCTGCTTTTCCAACACCCCAGTTTCTCCCTCTCTCCTTCTCCTCCTCCGTCCAGTCCCTCTACTCTATTGGGTCCTCCCCGTAAGACAGAGGCCAGGCTTTTAGACCGAAACTACCTGAAGGAAGATAGGGAGGCGAGGGCGGCTGGAAAGTGATATAAAGATTCTGCTCCAAGTGCGGGGAAGTGCAGGGAGGCAAGACTGAGGCAAATGAATTTAAATGAGCTCTAGCATCCCGATACTGAATGGCCAGAAAGTTAAAAAGATTCACTGCTGGATAGAGACTACGTGGCAAAATGATATATGCATGTGAACGAAGACAGGGGATGGTGATTTTTTGCCATTTTTTAACACAAGCTAAAATATTCCTGCCCTTCAGGGAGCCCAGCATTTCCATTTTCACCTCTCCGTGTCTGAGTCAGGCTTTTGCTTTCATCAAAGTTTCCAGAGAGGGGGATTCAGGCACAAAGCGAGCATCAAAAATATCTCTCCAATCCTAGTTTCTTTTCCCTTTAACATTCTCTCTTTGTGTTTTTTTTCCCTCTACCCCCCTCACGCACACACACACACTCTTCTTCTTGCACTTTATTCCATCCGTGTGCTCTTTCTGAGGTCCGCAGCAGTGAGCTTCTTTTCCGCAGGGGACAGATGTCACACCTACTGTAAAGTACAACAAATATCTCTAATTGAGCCGTGCAGCTCAGTGCAACCATATTGCCAAAATCAGTCAAGAACTGTTGACTTCAACTTGGAGGGGAATACTGTGTGGGTGTGTGCATGCATGTGTGTGTACGTGCATGTAGACCATGTTGTGTGTGTGTGTGTGTGTGTGTGTGTGTGTTTAAGGGAAGGGGAGGGGATCCTAGCTGTGCTGGAATGCTCTGTGGCGAGGCCTGTCGACTTGTTGTGCTCCAGGTAATAGCTGACATTTCTTCATTTGTGCACCTAATTGCTGATTTACACTGCCTCTAATGGCATGTGAAGTCAGATCCAGACTCCGTAATGGGCAAGGGAATCTAGCCAGAGGTGTCCAAATGGTTCACTCTCTCTCCATCTCTCTCTCTCTCTTTCTGTCTCTTCCGCTCTTCTGTGGCTGGCTGACATCTTCTCTGCATCCTTTATTTATGCACTCTTTCATCAGTACTGCGTTCTCCTGGCAAAATGCCAAGTCAAATTGTCACTTAAGATCAGAGATGAGTTTATCTCTCTCTCACTCACTCACTTTCTCTTTTTTGCTGTCTTCCCATCCTTCCAATCCCCTGGTGGAGTGACTCTTGCAGTCCCTGAACACAGAGGCTAACAAACGGTTTAGAGATCAGTTGGCTGGAAAGAATGGAAGGCAGGCTGGCGGAAAGAGAGTCAATGGCTCGGCTTAAACTGACACTAAGCAGAATCACATTGTACACCATTTTTCCCCATACATTTAGTATGGCTTATGACTTCCTGAAATAGGCCACAATATGTAGTGTTTATCATTAGGAAAGCAATGCAATACAAAATGAATATGTTGTATATGAAATGTGTGGCAATCAGTAACATAATAAAGTTATGACATTACTGCACACCCCCCCATCTTCCTATATTCTATGTGGTTATGAAGCGGAGAGAAGGGAGAGATCAACCATTTATCATAGCATAAGGCCTAAGTCATTTCCTGGAATTGAACACACACTGGGGTGTGATATATGGGATCCCCTCTTCCATGTAACGGCAATCTAAGTGTCCTTTATGATTTCATTCAAAATCCCTCGTCCTTGTGTGGAGCAACTAAACACATTAAGGCAACATGACGGATGGCCCCTGCGAGTGTAAGGAAAGCGGGTGGGGGGTGCTATATATGTGTGTATGTATGTGAAGGGGGTGGCAGGGGGGTGGGGAATGGGGAGACAGTGCTCCGATTAATTATGGCGAAAGGAGTTTGCTCCGCTCCGTGTTGTTAAAGCCCACTGGATGAACACTGGAGGATGGGCATGGTTGTATGCGTGTGTGTGTGTGTCTGTGCGATGGCTCAACTGTTCCACTGTGGCATGCTAGTGTTAGACTAACCGGAGCTGACTTTAATAGTTGCCTTAATGAAATGCCCAGGCCCTAATTAAGCCCTCTCCACATCAGTGGGGACAAACTAGATTCCGTCTTTCTCTCTGACTTCCCCGAGGGTCTGTTCCATCTCTTCCTTCAGGATGTGTTGCCTTGACGTCCAAAAGCTTCTTTCTAATGACTAAATTGTGTCTGGCATGTATGTTTGTCTGTGCAAACATATGCTCGTGCAGCAGAGCTTTCATAACACAAAATCTACTGTCAGCTTCTTTCTTCTGGCATCACATTAGCACTGGACCAGTACAAGTTTCAGCGTTTTTGTTCATTAGCAACCTGTCTGAATGGAGAATGCCACTGTTTGGGATAACATTAGATTTTAGATTTTGTTATCTTTTTTTGCTGGACATGCTCAGCAGTAAGTCTTCTTTCAAATAACAGACCAATAGAACCTTTTTCCCCTAATCCTGTTTGTGAGTTTCTTTATTGACGTGGTGATGTGTCTGTCTTTGACTCATGAGATCAACCTTTTGATAAGGGAATGACTTTCCTAATATGGGACGCATGTAGAGTGAATTGACCTTCTGAATGTTCTCTAGCAATGTGACACAGTGTGGTGACATCCAGACAAAGTGACTTCTTGAGACATCAAGGTTTTGGACACACGGGCATGTACCTAGCAGTGATTGATGGTGTGTTAAGCTGTGGACTTTTTAGAATCGCCCTTGTTGAGCTAACAGTTGTTTTGTGCAAAGACACTCCACAAACACAGCTAAACCATCTCTGCGTCTGCCTGAAAGACATACAGGAACACTCTCAAACTCGCTCTCACAGGTACAAACACCGCACTGATAGCATAATTAATAGCATTAATACCATAATGAAGGTTTGACTCGTATCTGGGTAAATCTTCAGTGAAGTATCTTTATGAAATCATGAAAAAAAGCAGGTTCTGTTTGCTTTTTTCTGTTTAATTGGCAGCGGTGACCTTCAGCTGTGTAGAACCGCACAGCAAACATTTGATCAAATCAGTCCACATATCTAAACATCTCTGTATAGGCGGCACTTTTTCTTCTCTTCTCCCTTCTATTTCATTTGGCTTGCTTTAATCATGTTTCTCTGCTAGATGCCACAAGTAAATAATGAGTAAGCTCAAGATGTCTTTGATTTGCTAGGGCTTAGCCGGGTCACAGCTCAATTGGCAGAGACACGGAAAAAAAACTTCAGTCCGTTTGCTGAGATACAGAGGGCTCATTAGGAGCCATGCAGTGTGAAGCCGGGGTGACTGGATGTTATGGAGTCTTTTCATTGGAAACCCTTGATCCTGGAGATCATGAAAATATGCTCCACCATGATGGCTAGAGAGATGGGAACAATTTCTCCAGATAACAAATTGTACTCTTCGGGCGTAGAGAAAGAGAGACAAAGGGGGAGAATACATAATCTATGCCTGTGTGATTCCAATGCCTGCAGATGAAAAGTCACATCATGTCAGGCCCAGAGTTTGAAGCATGCTGCTCACAGATGAGGCAGCTGGAAGATATAGGTAATAGGAGAGATCTACATCTCTGGAGGGACACACCATCAATATGCATGTCCAATAGTATCCCCTATGGATAAGAATGCAAATAAATAATTTGTATCTCTCTGTTAGCCAACTGTGAGGATAAATACAAACAGTCATTAGCAGAGCAGAAGAGTCTGTCCTTGTCCCTGTTTCTTCAAGAGCCACAGCTAGGTGCTGGTTAATGGTTGTAAACCTCACATCTGCTCTTCCTGTTCACATGCCAACCATCATGCAAATGCTAGATGCTACAGTTGGTATGCATGCCCTGTGCCCTTTTATATTGTAGCTGGAATCCTACCGCTCATTAAGTTAGCATGGTTACTGTCAAACACAGGCTTCAAATGACCATGGCTGCACCGTGATTCTCAGTCTGGACTCCCTATGCTAATCTGATTCTCATGGGCCCTCAACTCATCTCCACTTCTCAAGGTTTCTCTGTCTGCCTTTGTACACAGCAGACAACCTCCGAATCTTCCTGTGCACACATACACACATACACACACACACACACACACATTCACACGGTCTGTCAAAAGACTGAGCTGGAGATGTGAGATGTGAAAGTGTGTGTGTGTGTGTGTGCACGTGAAACATAGGCTTACAGGATTAATACTTATCAATGAATGCATCTGCAACAGGGACTTAATACTGGAAACATGATGGTATTTGGTGCATCATTAGGCGCATCCTTCTCACAGTTGTAGAAGAAATCAAGCTGTGCCGGCTCGCCCAAAAGAAACACATTTTCATTTCAATAGGTCGCTGTTGTCACTTTACCGGGCTACTCGTATTGCCTCATTCTGCCATGTGTTTGGATACTCAAGACGATGTATTCTCACGGGTGCAAATGCTCACTAGACCCAGAAATGAGGGATGTTTTCAGTAAAATGAGCCAGAATTTATTGGAGGAATGAATGAAGGGCATGGATCATAATCAAATATCTCCACTTTCTCAAGTTATCACCCTCTCCACAGATCAGTTTATGCCCTGTGGCCTCAGCTCCCATTGTTGTGGCACATCATAACCCTCTCATGGCTATTCTCTGCACTTCATTACATTGGAGCAGCAGGGAAACTGGCAACAATAATTAATGAAATAAAAAAAAAATGCACCTGTACATTGGTGGAGGAGGCATTATGCATACCGCTCTATCCCTGTAATGTATTTGACAGTATTTTTAACACAGGGTAATACCACCACACAGGTTAGGACCTGCAACCCATTATTCATATTCAGTGTTTTTTTCAACCAAGGTTAAAGAGGGATTTTAAGAGAACAAAGTGGTAATAAGGGTGCCACTACAAGGGATATATGTTAATGCACACTGCACTCATTTCCGTTAGAATCCCCATCCACGTACTTGAGAATTTTCCATCAGGCAAACACTCAGTGAGCCTTTTGTCTGGTTTATAATCCGTTTTTGTGTTATTTATTGGGGCTTTAGCATGCTCCCGAGATGCCTGACTTGTACTGTAAATCAGGACCCACTATTTGCAATTCTATAACAAAATGTCCAATTTAGGCAGTGCTTAGACACATCAATGCAGCATCAATGATTTTTCACACTTTTATCATATGTATGTAAACAATCCCTTCTGCGTTACCTTTTGCAAAAAGCAGTCACCTCCTCTTCCTCTAAAGGAGCAGAAGAAGAAATAAACCGCTCTCACTTGCTGCACCTCATGCACACTTGTAGCACACGTGGATGGCCGCTGCATTTTCCTGCACACCCTGCACTCTTGGCTCTGGTGGACCAAGGGTATGCTCTGTTAAATGAGAGCAGTTATGACACCTCCTGTCAACCGCCGCAGAATTGGCTGGGTTACTCAATCAGCTGTGGGGGGTGGTGTGTGTCTGTGTGTGGCTCTGTGTGTGTGTGTGTGTGTGTGATAGTGGTGGTGGGAGGGAGGGGTTGTGTGTGTGTGTGTGTGTGTGTGTGGGGGGGGGGGGGTAGCTGTGAAAAGGTAGTGTTACAGATGAGAGAGAGAAAGAGAAAAATGAGAAAGAGAGAGAGAGAGAGAGAGAGAGAGAAATTGAGATACAGAGAGCCAGACAGAGACAGAGGAAGCTCAGGACAGAGGGCTTAGGTTGTGACATTTTAATTGCTCCTCTGCAGCCAGGTGTGGGAGAGAGTTGTCATCCTGCGGGGTGCGAAACTGCTTGGGAGTCATAGCTCCACTCGCTCTCATTCTCACCTGCACCGGGGCACTGACACAAACAAACACGCATGCACACGCGCGCACGTGCACCGCCCGCGGTAGCATGACAGAGGTGAGTCTGATGCTAACACATCCCGAGGGGCATCACATCACCAGTCCAACTCACTCCAATTGGTTGCAACAAACTCGCTAACTGAGATATACTTCTACTCGCAGCCTCGGCCCTGCGTGCCGCTGTCTGTTCAGGTTAGCTTTAAAAGGAGCGCATGCATACAAGCCTCTGAGCTGTGCAAGTAAAGCAAAGGCACAGAGATGTTTGCAAGGCAACAGGAGATATGTCACACTGAGAGTTTCCCGTGAGGATTAGCTTGCTAAAGGTCAGTTTGTCAGTGCAGGGCAGCCACTCTAATCTCCCCCGACCTGACCTTCTATAAAGCAACATTATCTCCATTAGCGGCTACAACGGCTGCACTGCACTCCTGTGTGCATGCACGTACATTTGTATATATGTGTATGGCTGTGTGTGCACGGATACTGTACGTACATGCTTCTCTGTGTGTGTGTGTGTGCGTGCGTTTGTGTGCCATGCAGAGTTTGCCCACTTACAGCTGCGATAGCTGGCGTCATGCCCAGCAGTGGGACAATAGCTCCGACAACCTAGGCAATGGCAGCCAAGGGTAATAGCCTCCAACTCCATGAGTGTCGGACTCACGATTGCAGTTCAGTGACCAGGCAAAAAGCAACTGCAGGAGAGCCTGTAAGTGGCCAGTAAAAACAGCTCCGGACCACGTCTGCGTCTTGTTAAGAGGGCCTCTAATTGGTTTAGAACCCATGTCATCACCTCTTAGAGTGTTTTAAGATATGCCTCCACACCCCGATAGACATGCACACTAAGTGGAGAGGTGGTGAGGACCTACCCCGGATCGTGAACAGGTTTAAATGGAAGCTCATTTTCATATAATGAGGTACTGTATAGCCGGTCTCTCGAGAAGACTGTACTGTAGATGGCACAGTTTTTATGACTGCTTTTCATGCTTGGCATTCTGGCTCTAACGGTCTATATTCCCAATGAGCTCTCATTAGGGCAAAGCCATTCCGGGATGTTTCCCCACTCTAAAACTCGTGCTGGTCGTTCACTCTCTGGCCTTCTCTCTGTCTCTCTCTCACTCTCTGTGTCTTTCTCTCTCCCCTAATCAGCCCCTAGTAAAGCTAAATTGTGTGAGTAAGAGGCGTTGGCAGGAACCTGACTTTTTCTCCAGTACTAATGAGATAGGAAATGTGGAAGGAACTATTCCGTCACACAAGCCCATTGTTCAGCAGCACACGTGTCAGCATCACTTGTTGAGCCAGTGAGAGCCAGTTAGCGATTTCTGTTGGTTTGAAAATAGCGTCCTAAAATAGGTCTGACCTCCAGGCTGTAACAGCCCAGCTACCTCTGCCAACACCTCATAGGAGGAGCAGCGTTGGAGGAGGCAAAGTTGTGAGGAGTGAAGGTGCTCTGTTGATTTTTTGATACAAAAGACTCAAATGGGCTTCTCCAGGTGGTTTACCTGCACAGCAAAAAAATGAGCATTGGCAGGAGCAAAACACACATCAAATTAGAAAAAAACAGGGGAAAGCGTAAAAGGCAGAGGCGGGGCGGGGGAGGGGTTGGGGTATCGCCGGGAGGGTGTGGGGGGTTCAAAGCTCTTCGACTATCGGGAGCTGAATTACGGCCCCGGGCATCACCGTCGGCAACAGAAAGTTCAAGAGGTGTGGAAAAAAGGAGAGGAGCAGTGTTGAAAAAGGCTTTCTCGGGGCTTCACACTCTGGTAACCAGGATGTTGAGTTGGATGTGGCGGAGTGCCCCGGGGGAGGCCAGGAGCGCAGAGGGAGAGTAACCTGAGATGAGAGGTACCTGAGCCCCAGCATCAAACCCCTCCTGTGATCCACTGAAGACTGTGCTCGCTGCGTTCGCTGATACCCTAACAATGGCCTGCCTACGAATGCTCCTTGGAGTCCGCTCAGGCCGGTCCCTCGGGCCGTGATAGACACCAGTCAAGCAGTGAGCTGTTCTGAAACAGCAAGGGGGATTTAGATGTAGGGTTACAAGTAGAGTTTCTCAGTTGAAGTGCTGTAAATGTAATAGAAGTGCCTTTGGAATAAAAAAAAATAAAAAAAAGTCCTAGTTGTCTTTGAAAACTTCGTATTTTTCAGGTTTTAGGATTAAGGATGTTCTTTTTTTATTTGCAAAGATGAAGATTTATCTGTTCAAGGCAAGCCTTTTCATGATAAATGTCTTTGACTAAGGTGAAGTGCCTTCATCTTGAAAAATTTTAACTTTCGCCTAGGAGTCTGCAGTTGAGGAAGGTGTATTTATTTCCATTTAAGCAAAGTAGTTTGATAAACAGCTCTTTAAAGATATGGATCTAGTTAGAATCTTATGTGTAGCCTATCTAAAGTAAAAAATGCTAAAAGTTAAGGTGGAGCATTTTCAATTAATTTTTAGGCTGTTTGCCCACAGAATTTCTGGCAAACCTTTTTCTATCATTACCCTCCCATTTATATTACTGCCTTAAGTCCCCTAAATCCTATGACTACAGAATCTAGCACAGCTGTGCACTTTTATGGCATTTGCTAATGTACTGTAAATGACATAAAATATGGCCGGCTTCGTTTTCTGCCAGCTCCCTCTTTTATGTAATCTTTTTACACCAATTTGAATTCCCATTTATTTATTTGAAGGCAGATGTGATTTTATGTCCTCACCATAGCTGTAAAGTGCTACTTTGAAATGCAAATGAAGTTTTGATTGAGAGATTTTCATGGAAATGGTGTTATGTACAAGGTGGCAGTGTGAAAACATGTCCAAAGGGAGATGTTTTGTGGTCCCATTTGGAGCTTGGTGATGTACTGCTGGAAAACTCCATAGACTGGCAGAGGACACTCATTAGAGCTCCCAGCTCTTTTTAAGTCCCCTCCATGACATGCAAACCTTGCTATTGACAATCACCTCATCTGGTTCTCTAACTTTTTGGAATCACACTCCTGGTACAAGCTGAATTCACATTCCGAACACACACTACAGCTTTCTATCTTGTTTCATTGCCTACAACTTTCTGGAAAATAATGTTTTGTCCATATAAGGGAAGATTTCAAAGAAAGGCTTAGAGAGTCCAAATGAAATTACAGGATAGAGTGCCTGCTTATTGCCTTATATGCACTTAAAGGTAGAGTGTATACTTGAAAGGTAATGGCTTTCCCCAGTCAAGTATTATGGTGGCTCCCACACTGAAATGGATCTCTTTATTCCTGCCTTGACAGAGTCCTCTTAGTGAAGGTGTGGCATAATGTGGTTCCGACTCGGGCCTCTTATCTCATGTCAGTGGTCTCCTGCACACCTTGATAAAACCTCCTTTCCTCCCTTGTCTTGTAACAACATTCCACTGTCTGACAGGTAGCTAGCGGGAGCCTGCCTCTCATCTCCACACACACACACACACACACACACACACTCGTACACATACTCCGAAAGGCTTTCTTCACTAATGTAAAAGATAGGGGTTGAAGAGATGGGCATGCAGTTGGTTAAATCCAAAGTGCATTACACTCATCCTCATCACCTTTGTTCTTATGTAGAGCTGCTGACATCTTACAACCTGCTAACCAGATGGGGGTTAAGTTAAGTACGCTCTAATGGAACAACAGATCATGGTGAGGCTGTCATCAGGACCCTGTTATTGTCACTGCGACTGACCTGTTACTGACCTAGCTCCATCAGTTAGATGTGTCTTAATCAGGGGGGTGGGGTCCATTTCCATTAAGCAGCACACAACACAAATGCATCGGGACTAGATGTGAGCGTGTCATTTGCATTAAGAGTCTGGATGCCTGTGGCAGCACAACCATGGCAACACACCATCTCCTAAGATGACACCATGTAATGCAGCCCATTTAGCGATTTGTAGTGAAAGCCAGGCAACTTGGAACTCTGTATTTATCTTAATGCCACAAAATACCACACTTACAAGACAAAAGAAATTAAAAGATGAGACAATCTGAGCACATAAGTGACACAACACATACAAGACGCACACAAATATACACGTACAAATACACAAACTCTCATATAAACAGCGTTATTTCCTTTCCTAACACAACAAAAAAATCTAATTGCAGCTTACATGACAATAAACAAGGCAGGGATCATTATTGCAGCATTTATGGCAATGGCAGAATGCCTGCGTCTCCTGTAATAGCCATGGCTGAGCCACTGACGTTGTGATTTAACCTGGCACTTTGGCAGTGGCGAGCCGCTCCTCCAAATCAAGGCTAAGTGGCGGATTCATCAGTGCCTTGTCGAAATGGAACGCTCGCCCGGCGGTGACACGGAGATGAGGCCCTGATTGGGACAAATACGTCTCCCTCTGGTGTCAGCTCTCATTCACCGGTCTGAGCGCAGGCTGAAAGAAAGACAAATGTTTTGATTAGGGGTCTCTCTCAATGTCACAGTGGCCAGCGGAGAAGAATGAGATGAGGCTGTCTCCAAGGGAAGCGCGAATAGCTGTAGACGATGAGAGGAAAATGGATGTCTCCGCCGTCTGGAGGGTGTCGAATGGGGATTTTATGAGTCAGAGAAAGCTCAGTGCTAGCATCTTTATTTAATGAGTCCACATTCCTTTTTCTGGAAGACCATTTCAATTTCTGGCTAGTGATTTTTTTTACGTTTCAGGATGTAATGAAATGAATGTTGCATAATGGTCATGGTGACATAGGTTCTGTTAGTCATTCCTAAAGTGACAGAGGGTTCCTGCACCCCATTCCATCTTTTGTCACGGCTGGGTCGACGCTGCAGTCAGAGGACGTTTTCAAAGACAACACATCCGTGATCATGACGAACTTCTGTGTGCAACCGTCAGTAGGCATTCTAAATTGCTCATTGTGTTTGTGATTGATGTCTTTCATAGCAGAGAACTTACCTTTATGAAGATGTGTGACACCCCATGCATCGCTCATTCTTGGAATTCCATTCCATCTGAAGCAACCTGAGCATTAGCCGCCTTATCGTCTGATAGATGTTTGCAGCAGTGCTTCAATCTAGTCTAATCCATTGGAGTCAACTGGAAACATAATTCCTAACATGTGCTTTCATGGAAATTAACTTGAGGCTTTTGAATTATGCTGAGCAGATGTGTTATATTGAGCCATCTCAGAGGGGGCTTTGCTCTAAGAAAAATATCTATCTATCTATCTATCTATCTATCTATCTATCTATATATAACTGGCTGGAGGCCTTGGGCGGTGTCTCATAGTCTTTTGTACTTACAGCATGCAAATCAGTTGAAGAAATCAAAGTCGCTGAGCCTACATTTCTCTCCCCATCTCACACACTTATGCTGTACTCTTGTTCAGTTTGCCAGAGACTATGCAGACTTAACCCACTGTCTGATATAGCAGAATATTTTCTCATAAAGAACAGAATGTTGAAGTCGGTGTTCGAGGGCTTACAGTGAATAGAGGAGGAGAAAACATACAAGATCGCTTTGCAAGAGAAACCTTGACAGATATGACACACACATTTCAGTGGGATGCTGAAAACAGTAAACAGCTCAAAGTGTCATAACACTGTTGAGAAACCCTCATCTTGGACAAAAAAAATGTGGCACATTTATAGTATTCCCTGCCTACCTTTTCCATGTCTTGCCCACTATTTTAATGAAGCTGGCAAATAATTGCTCTAATGCAGCTTAAATATCCGTGATAAAATTTACAAACATGTCTTTTTGTTTACAGTGATGCTGTGGAAATCAGGGCACAGAAAACACTGATCATATTTTAAAAGGAAAATGGACATTAACAGAAAAAAGAACAAAAAGTGACATTATAATTTAGCAGTCAATATGTTTAACACAGTATGCTGAGGTTGGGTTTTTCCCCTGATTCTGGAATGACACCTTTTTGTGGGCTGAATAAATACCACCACACATATTTCGGAGCATGACAATTTGTTAACAAGTCCTTTGACTTATTAAAACCTGAATATGAACTGAACACTTTCTCTAACCTTTCTTGACACAGATGCATGCCTTTGGGCTTTATTTTCCAAGGGCTTTGATCTATCTCTTGATTTAATCATAGTCAAAGAGCAAAAAAAGGTCTTGAAAGTCAAGGTACACTTTTATCTTGTCAGCCCTACAAAATATGAGTTATAGCTGGACAAAAGGCAGCTTAATGTGGCTCTCTATGCCTGTGACATATCGTGTAATAGAAAAATGGGACTCTCCCTCAAAATATATGACATGCCTATTGGACTAAGGCCCTCTCCACATCGCATCCATCAAATCAGCCACCTGAGTCTGTTTCAAACGCTCATCATTCCTTAATGAACATGATCAATCCCAATGAAAGCTCACTTTGAACACCCTTCAAGTCCCTCCCCTGCACACAGATCCCCTTTGCAAAGCATCAGGTGTCTTGACATCTATACACTGAGTAAACACTCAAGTGTTCATGTGTCAGCAATGAGACAATTGCACGGCTGGCCTTGAAGGCTGAACACTTCGATGTTCAAACAAGCACTTTTGTGACAGAGAGCACTGAAGAGCCAGGAGGAGATGAAGTGGTGAAAGTTGACAAAGAAAGGATGTAACGACGGAGTGGAGAGACAGAAGGGGCCCTTCCTATTCAATCAGGCCCCATCTGAACTCCCCAACTCCTTCTCCTTTCCATCTCCCTAGCTCATTTGCATCTCTTTTATGTCCTTACTTTCCATTATGCAAAAAAGTGTAAGCTAAAAAAAGTAGTCCAGTTTGCAAAGTGAGTCTCTCCATCTCCCTGCAGTTTTTTTAATCAATACCAGCCAGGAGAGGGAGGTTATACGGTGTTCAGTCGCATTTATACTAACTAAAATATTAGAACTGTTCTCTTTGAACTGTAGTTACCTTGGAAACCAGCCCATAGCAGTTGCAGCTTCATAACAGTAATTATAATCACTGGTCAGACTGGGTCTCTTGTTTACAGAATAGTTCACATACTGTATGTACAATGAGTTGACCACTTTATGAGTAATTGTTACAATGTGTAATTGTCACCACTTAGAGACTGACAGTGATCTCAGACCTTTATGTGCTCATTACAGCACACTCTCCCTCTATCCATCATAAAAGATGTAGAAACAGATTTTTTTTTCTCTGTTTGGCATTTAGGAAGGAAGATAACTTAAAAATCTATTCCATGGCCCATGAAGCCTTAATGCACTTTGGACTTAATTGCATGAAAACTGCCAGAAAAGATGCAGGCTAGAGAGATCTAATAAAAGGCTTCTGGCCTTTGATACTCCAGTGTCCGATGTCCATGAAAACTCACTTCCTCTGGCCGTGTGGCTGATGATAAAGCGTGCGCCTGCAAGGCCTTCCCGCTGTTGCCATTTGTAATTTTTAGAAGTCATCATCGGAGGCGATCCGTCTTGATTGTGCCTTGGTAACTGTCGTGCTCCGCTAATGCGCAGCGCGAGAGAGGGCATAAATACAACGTCTTCCGGCAGCACTGATGTTTATCTTCCCTGCTGCACGTATTTGCATTCCCACAGACAAATTTTACTTATAATGGCAGCCATCTCAGCACAGATAGGCTTGGTGTATTATGTGTCAGCTTATTTGTTTTACCAGTGGACAGGCAGGCAAAATGGGTATTGAACATTCTGATGAGGGAGATAAAATGAAAGCAAAGCATGCCTCATCTAATGGATTTGATAGAGCTTCTATGAAATATTCATTATTGGTAACTATTGTTGTAACTTTGCCAGCTGTAGCTGAGGGATTAAATGTTTTATATTAACAAAATAGCCCATCTAGCAGCATTGTTCTATATCACAATTTGTCTTGCAGTTCTGAAGATTGTTTGAAGCTTTTGAATTCCTGTAGGGAAAAAAAAAAAAGAAAAAAAAAATTACAAAATTCTTATCTTTATTCACCATGGTTTCTGGAGAGAGAACACCAACAGTAAATACCATAAGAAATGTGTGAGGCCTTGACATCCTCTCTCAGCAATTTCCATCTTGTTCCTTCCTTCTGTAAAGGTAAACGTTTGTTCTTTGTCACATGTAATTTCCACTTTTCAGTACACACCGAAGGCAATTTTGGTCAGAATGACTTGAGTTTCTAAGAGGTTGCTGTACCTAAACCATCTCGTGTGCATTGGCTGCAGGCGTATAACTCCTTTCTATGTTACTGCATGTTACACTTTCCATGGAGGTAAGTTATTTTCAGGAAGGTGAGCCAAGCTATTCATTTGTCCATTTCAGTAGCTTTCATCTGGAGCCTTAGTGTCAGCCTGCCCCTGTACTTTTATAGCGAGCTTAGTGTGCTGTGACGTATTGTGTCTACTCCCATGTGTGCATGTGTGTGTGTCTGTGTGTGTGTCTGTGTATTTGTGTATGTGTTAATTTGTGTGTGTATCATGCATCATTGTGTACATAAGCATGCATTATAAAAAAAAAAAAAAAAAAAAGCCAGGTTATGGTTTTAACAAGTTTAGTTGACCAAACATCAGGAGAATGACCCTCTAATTGCCCTATTAAACTCTTATAAGCAGGAAATCAATCACAGCTAATCAGAGGTATTGGGTGACTGATGTGGTGACCCATGACTTCTTGATTTAAAGTCATTACATTTATATTGTGAATAAATTAGGCTGTAATGCACAGTTGATCGAAGCATGACTTTCAATATATTATGACTGGTAATTAGTTGCTATCACAGTCCTGTTGCAGTTGCTTTAACACCTGCACAATTTGAGAAATATCATTCAATCTGCTTCCTTTAACAAAGTTGTCAAGATGCATTTTCAGACATTTTAGAGGTTGGATGTGTTATCAATCCCAATAAAGCAAGCTGGCTTTCGCAAAAATGGATGGGAGTCTTATTACCTCAGGCGAGGTGGAAGTCCTCCTTTTGTGGTTTACGTCCTCTAAATGAATTGATGTATCTCACAGCAGCGTGCCTCGCTGGCGATGTCAAATTAATGATTGCGCTGCAGATAATTAAGTGCGCCAATCATGGCCATCAGACTTATGGTGAGAATGAGAGATTGCATGCTGGAGCAGTGGGCGTATGACTAATCAGCGCCTGGTGATGAAGGGCAAGAACATGCGTCTCTGTCTCTGCCGAGGAGAAGGACGTCTGGTGAAGAGATGGAGAGGGTGTGCTTTGTATAAATGTCCCCTGTCAATCCCTAACCTGCCATTCTGTTTGAGAAGTCGGGCGACAAGGCGAAATTAGTTGAATTGATGGGAACAAAGCTATTGATATTACAAACAATTAAGAGCTTTTTTGTGCTTTTCAAAGCATCTTCAGTGACATTTAGACAGTTAATGGATGCAATGATGTACTCTGAAATAAAAAAGAACGATGCAGAGTGCTCTACACACACACACGCACGCACACACACACACACACACAGTAGTTATTTACGATTCCCCATTTTCTAAGGATATTACATGCCTACACAATAATTCCATCTAGGTAAACCAACCAATCTTACAATGCCAGTGATGTCAGTGACATCATAACCCAAGTTATTGGCTATCATTATCATGGGTATGGGACTGCATTTTTCTGTTTTGCCTTGGGTGGCATACTAGAACAGGCTTTTACTTTTAATAGATTGCATTTAGATTATGTGGTTGTACTAAGAGTCAATGATTTTTTCTTATCTCAGTCATTTGCTACTTCATACTTTTTTCTGTGCAGTGACGACTGAGAATCTCCATTCTGTTACAGAGTGTTAGTCGTTCCTCTGTTTTCTCCATGCGTATGCATTGGGCTTGGGTGAGTAGAACTGATGAGCTAAACTGATTTGGTAAATAAGATCTAAGGATGAGCTGCAGATAAACATTTGGATATGGAACTACAGGCAGAGAGATGTTAGGCTCAGATTGATCTGCCAATCAGGTGAGGCCCAATAGGCAAGTTTCAATTAGGAGAGAGATAGATTTAGATAGCATAATCCATATTGCAGGCAACTTGTGTTTACTTTGGTCCTCAGGCCTGGATTAAATTAACCACCAGAATCTTTTAGCCATTGTTTTCTTCTCAAATAATTCAGAGCCTTGCCACAGGTAATATATACAGTATATAAAAAAAAAATCCTGTTGCTGTGCTGTTTCCAGTGGGGTGCGTTTCATTTTTGGGGTGAAAATGAATTGACGAGTAGCGACCCTGCAGGGTGAGTGGATAATATTTTTCATTTGACTCCGGTTCTGATGGTCACTGCAACAGAATGTACAATACTGACAGGATTTAGTCACTACTTTCACACTTTTATCAGAGATGGCCGGTACCTGTCACCTATGGCAACTGCAACGAGTGGATGAGGAGAAGGTAAAAATAAACCTACCTCCTCCCCCTGTTTCTCTCCCCCATGCTTCCGCTGACACACTGCCGTAGACTACAGCAGAAATGTCATATAAAAGAAACCGTGCATGGTCACTGGTCACTAAAACGCAACACACACAACTGACTCACCCTATTCTGAAGGCCTCCCGCCCCTCCTCTAAGTGGCTGGTAGAAAATACTCAGGCCAGAGGGGTAATAGTTTTTGATAATGATCCCGGGCTAAGCTTTGGTGCTGTGTGGCCACATGCTGCACAGACAGCATGCTGATTAGTTCTCTGAAGTGGCCTGGATGTGTGTCCGTAACGGTAATTTCCAGGCCTGATTGGCAAAGAGCGGTGGGGGGAAAATAACGCTGGAGTGTGTGGAAATGCAGCAGCCGTCCAATGGTAAACAAATTATCTGAAGTGAAATGACAACATTAGGCCAGGCAAAGTGCTCGTCCACATTATGAAGGACGCTCTGTGCACAGTCTTTAACTGCCTGTTTTTGATTTCCCTTTGAAATACTTGTGCAGTCTCAGTAAAGCTCTCTGGCCTCCCCTTTCTGAATGACCCAGGGCATTCAATCAAAACCAGCATGAATGCTAGTCTATGATTTGATGATAAAGAACGGATTCACCAGTGCGTAATGCTTAGAAATTTGTAGACCAAAGGGAGTCACCCTTGTAAATTACTAATCCGAATGATCTTGATACAACATATAAAAGAGATATAAAATATAGAACATACAAAGAGATATCAAACATAGAAAGGATGGGTTTTTTAATGTTTTTTTTTCTATGCTCAGAACTGGAGAAATTTACTGATGGCCTTAGAGAAAATCCTTTCCTTTCTGTTCAATAGCTGGAGCTTTTTCGTTATTTTCATCAGCACTGCAGTATATTTTATTGTTGACTGTTCATTTTATGATGACTGTCATGTTCTGTACCCATCAGGATTTCACTGTGCCTCCATTGTAGAGTTTGCACACTGGTGAGCGATACATGCATTATAACCACATGCTGAGCAATGTAGATGTTCTGATCTGGTTGAAGAATCCCCTCTAATCCTTCAAGATACAATCTGCAATTGCAGGATAGCAATTACAACAGGGCACTCCCTGCTGAAACACTGTAGCTCCATATTATATTGTAATTTATTGGATTGAAGTTAAGTTATGATAAGTTGAAAAGGTCACCAAAACTTTATTTTTCATCTAACGATCAAACCTCTCAGGAAAATATGTGAACATATCCAATATTTACATTGTCAAATAAAGTCTGTATTGTATCTATAAAGTAAAGGTGGCTGTTAGAAAAAGCAAGTCAGTATGATATATTTCAGTCTTATCTATTTATTTAAGCAAGTCAAGCCTTCCCCTGTCACTGTCATTAATCTTCCCAGGCAATATATGGCGACAAACTAAGTTCATCAGTTCTATTCAATGTATTCATAGTTCCAATTTGGCTACTTCCTAACCTGTTTCTCCATTGCCGTGCGGAGCTGTTGCTAAGTGAAAAAGCCACCCGCAAGACTGTCTGTTGTCTCTAGCGACAGACACCAGGTATCTGTCTCTCACGTTGTTAATGCCCACACATTTACACAACCTGACCCCTCTAATCAAGACCCATTTGTCTCGCGGCACATTGGTGTTTCCAGACTGTTTTTTTTCCACTAGGCTCCCTCTCATCCGCCCCATTAGGATGCTTAATAAAGCGTTATTAACGTGGATCTCCAGCTCTGCCGGCACCTGAGCCTCTGCAGAGGTATACCCAGCTATCACTGTCAGTGGTGAAAGCCTATGTGAGGGGCTTGATTCTTAACTGGGACACCTAGCGTTTGAAAATGCTTAATAAATAAGTGTGTTTTCTTTATCGGTTTGCAATAACTTAACCCTTTTAAAGACTAACTCGGTTTAGTTTGAGAAAAAAAAATCATACCCCATCTATTTGTGAAGCAAACACTAAAACAACTTAAACTGTACATTCATTAAAAAAAACTCCCTAAGCAACTGTAACTGCTGCATACACTTCCTTCATGTGAACAGTCAGTTTTTCCCAGTTCTTCCCAGAGGTTTGTGGAGCTGGTTGTTAGGCAAAACCTTCTCTTCACACCAAAGAAGACACTTTGATGAACATGAAGCTGATTGTTGAGGAAATATATCCAAAGTAATTAGTAAATAGCTATTTTATCTTTTTTTTTAAAAAAGCAATACAAGCATTTTTTCCCCTTATTTCTTAATTGAAAAATAACAGAGAAAATCAAATAGTACTTTGAAAATTTAGAAAAGGAGGAGCCACGTTTTGGAGGATGAATCTGGCAGATGTGACGGAGCTTCATTTAGGGCAAAGGAGATGAATGAATAGATCCACCTTGATGTGACCCCCCCCCCCCAAAACTCCTCAAACGCACCGCCCCGCTCCCCTATTGCGGTGCTCTTCTGTGGCGTGACTCAGCCTGGGCTTTCAAGTGAATGAAGGAGATCTCTGTTTGACTGGTCAAGTGGCATGTGAAGGGCAGTGCCTGCTCAGTCTTTGATTCTCTTCGCCACTCAGGTATTTTAATAGCCCTTCTAGGTCAGCCATCTGGGAAAGGCATAGTGCTTTACCAACACATTCCCTCTACTACGATCATATTCAAGTCTCTATGAATACCTCACCTATTCAAGGGCGGTTTTGAAACATGTGGGTGATGAGGTTAGAATGGCTGAAGAAATGTATCATGTAGCCATTCACAGCTGAAATGAAATCAGCAGAAATGTGTGTGTGTGTGTGTGAGAGAGAGAGAGAGAGAGAGAGTGAGAGAGAGAGAGAAATCACAACACAAAACTAAAGCAGCAACTTGAACAGAAAGAGCAAGTGCATATACATTTTTGTGTGCACTAGTAAGTGCCACTTATGATTCAAAGGAATGCAGGATGAGCATGTAGTAGTGCCACTGTACAGTGTGTGCCAAAATCAGCTTTTTTTGTAGTGTTAAAACACTGTGGGACGCATAAAACAGCTAAGAAATTTTTTTCCTTTGATTGAAGGCTATAATCAAGCTGATTATCGTGTATCCTGTGTGTAATATAGTTTTGTCTGGTGAGAAATAGATCTGTCACACAGGGTAGCAGCATGATGGGTATCTGCAAAAATCATCCAATCTGTCTACTTTTTATTTTTTATTTATTTTTTTTTTGTTCAGTAACAGATGAGGTGAGGAAACCAGAGGGGGGACGGGAGAAGTGAGGAGAGAGGGAGAGAGGGATGGAGGGAGGGAGAGAGGGATGGAGGGAGGGAGGGAGGGTCTGTTGTAAGGAAGTATGCGGGCATTAGCGCTGCCAACAGAGAGATCCCACCGACATTAAATCAATTATAGCACAGGTTGAACTGTTTGATAATAGCATTCCTGACTGGGCAGATATATAAGGAGCGGAAGAAAAGGCAGGATTCCCCGGCGTTTCGAGCCGGTTTTTTTTCTGACACATGCCAACCGATCTGTCGAGTGTCTGTCTGCGCTCGCGTGCCTCGTCCGCGCGCCGACCGGTTAGAGATAAGCTCCTCACGTGGGAACACGCAGTCCTGATCAAGGCTGTCTAGGTCTGGAGGGCAACGCGTATGGTGAGACGCAGTTGACGTCTCACCTAGCAGCCAGCGTCTCCTATAGCTCTAAATATACACACACACTCACACACACACACCTACGCACACACCAAATCATTTACCAAGGGCCGACAAAACAGAAATGTTAGTCAGGGAAATTCGAGAAGCTGTCGAGTCTCCAGATGATGAAGAGCCCATTATATGCTTTGAGATACATTAACAGGGTGCTTTTTTTTTTTCTCCTGATGTTGGTTTACTAATGGAGGTGCATTAAAATGAGGCAGTGTACAGGATTGTGTATTTTTGAGCGCGTGTGTGTGTGTGTGGTGGTGCAGTACGTGGGCATGTGCGACTGTGAGAGTGCATGAATCAATATGAAAACTTCTGCTTACCTCCTTAACTAGCTATCCATCACACGGCGCTCAGTTCTAGACTGAAAAATGACATGTGGATTCTAATGGCATATTTCACCTAAATTAAAATCATTTTCTAGTATGACAACAATCTTTCCTCTGATGTGGCTTGAAGTCGTACAACAAAGCTAATCAATTTTCTGGCCTGTAATAGGATGAGTAATTGCCCTCGAATATAGAACTAAACACAGAAAGAAACACAGTCGATGATGATCTTGATACACAGATGCTGGAAGATGAAGTGTGTGTGTGTGTGTGTGCACGTACACATGCGGATGTACTGGGAGTGTGTGTGTGTATGTCTGCCTGTGTTTTCCCACCACACATAACCAGAACAGAAAGGGATACTGTGTTATAGAGCAAGGTGGGTCCATATTATCCTCGGCTTTCCAGCCAATTGGACTTGAAAGTATTGAAAATGAAGAGAAGAAATAGAGAATGAACTGAACTCAGCAAAGCGAGGGACAAGAAGTGTCACTTGTTAACCTCAGAGTGCATGTGTGTGTAAGGATTCGTGTGTGCGTCTGTTTGTGTAGGCTTTAGTCGATGGACAGTTTCAGCCCCTGCCAGTATTTCTCTCTACACATTAGTGGTGTGTCCCCTCAACTCTACACCTCCCACCCCCCGTCCGTCCGTCCAACCCTCTTCCCCTCTTCCTCTAATGGAGTTCATTGCACACCACTTTCCGCCTGAGCACACGGCAGCAGAGTGCGGCTAATAACAGTCACACAGTTGGAGTACATGGGTTTGAGCCTGAGTTAATGGCTGCCACTAACACGGTGTTGGCAGACAGGATAGTGTTACAGTAGCCACTGCCGTGTGTATGGGACCAGCCCATCTGTATGTTGAAATTCCTACATAAATGAACCCAGCTGAGGTGTGACGGCTGTCTCTTAGCCTGCGCTGCAGTCCTGGTGTTGCACTAACGCCTCTGATTCACACACAGCATCTCGTCTGAGTGTCATGAATACTAAAAAATGTGTATTCCGTCGTTTAGGCTTCTTTCAACATGAGTTTGACAAGGAGTTTGACTGAAATTGGTGGGAATGGGTATATGGTGCACTTTCCCTTATATTTGTGTGTCATTCTGTGCTCGACACATAGAAAGTGGATGTGTTTAAGATAGGGATGGAACGATATATTGAAATTTAATATACCGCTATACAAAAAAATGACGGTACGCATCGTGGGGCAGAATAATGAATCACGATATTAGATATTTTTTAGTTTTATTCTGCTGTAGTAATCACAAATGAGATGACTTTCCTGTCGCAATTGCACAAGCTCTCCATCCAAATTATATTATTTGCACTCTGTAATGACATTTTTAATTTGTTTGTTTGTTTTGTTTGTTTACATTCTAGCAAGCCAACGCCATTGCTAGAAAGATTTGTGCCTCAGAAATCAACATAATTCTGCACAGTCAGACTTTGCTGTCACTGAACTTTTATTTATTACATCGTGTCGTGGTTGTATTGAATCTTGAACCCCATATCATGTATCACATCGTATCGTGAGATAAGCATATCGTCCCATCCCTAGTATAAGACGCCACTGGTTCCATTCTTTGACCTTGAGTTTTTATTTTTTGCTTTGTCCACTCTTCCCGAATATATCATAAACATTTCCCCCCTTTCTCTCTTTTGTCCTCAAGGGGTGGAGGCCATGTTTTCCCAGCAGCCCCAGGACCTGGTGGTGGTGGCGGGCCAGCCGGTGACCTTACCCTGCTCCCTCCCTGGTTACCACGGCGTTGTCCTGTGGATCAAAGATGGCCTCGCGCTGGGGGTCGGCAGAGACCTTTCAGGTAAGGAACAGCATTCATCACCCGGGTCGTGTCACCCCTCCTCCATCATGCGCCTGTTTCCACCCTTCTCCATCTCCTTCAACTCCCTCTGCTACTTGCACTCTGTCATCTAGCTGTCACATTCAAATTTCTCCCAGCACTGCTTTTTGTCATTTGAAGACCCTCACTTGTCAACATCCTACCCTCTCCCAAATATATCACTGAGCTGATATATAGAGAAAAGAGATGCCATAATGGTCTTTGGGTTGCTCACTTCAAAACATTTAATGAGTTAAAAAGTGAACAAATCAAGTCAATGAACACAAATGAGTGATCGAGAGAGAGAGACACTCAATAATTGTAACCGAACTGAGTTATAAATTAATTTCTCTCTCGGTGTTAAAGCTCCATCTAATTCTGTGATACTTTGTGTTTGGCAGAGAAGCACAGAAACCCAAATGAAATGTGAAATCAATAATGCCACTGGTCCTTTTCTGGTACTTTAGGCCAGTAAATGGCTTTTTGAAGAGTAGCTCACGTCCTCTAATTACACTGCACCTCTTGTATAATTGCCTTAATTGTTTAATTTGGAGTAAAAGTGACTGGCTGCACCGTCATTTAGTGGCCTGTTGTTACACCACTTGAGGCTTTATGTATTCATGACCTTGATGAATATCAGCAGAACACGTAACGCCTCCGAATAAATATTTACAACCTTTTTAAGCATTTATATCGAATGAGCAAATCCATAAAAAGCGTGGGATACCGGCGTCATTATTGAAATGATGGTTCATTTCCCACCTGAAACGGAGATCCACATGAATCCATGCGCGGCCCTCTGTGCCCTTACAGAGCAATGCAGAATATCAGTCTTTATTATAGAGCTATTGGATTTTCCTCACACACCGCCTCGCCACAACCACTGAGGAATCTATAGCTTGAGTCTAAGAGTAATTGCAATTCTAGGCACGGTTGCACAATATCCAACCGGGGTCGTTTTTAAAACACAAAAGTCTCTTATGATCGGGAATGATTAAATATGTATTCCACTTGAGATCAGGGGTCCGCTACCCTCTGACCTTCAGCGAGTGCTCTAGTAAGCCTGTCCTGTCACCGATAGTGGTCCATAATTAAACCTCAGTGGCTGACGGAGCCCCAATAAAGCCATCCCATTCCCTGGCCAGGTCCTTATCAGGCCCTGGGGAGGCTGAGAGTTTGCAGTAAACAATGGTCCAGCAGTCATAGAGTCTCCTTTGGAGGAAGAGGAGGGAGGAAGGGGAAAGACTTACGATGGCCAGATACAGTACAGTAGAATGGTAGAGAGTGAGAGAGAGAGAGAGAGAGAGAGAGACAGAGAGAGAGAGAGAGAGGGTCAGAGTCAGAGTGGAGCAGAGATTTAGAGTTTATTTTATCTCATTCTATTTTTATTTGTTTAACCAGACAGGTAGATCAAGAACTAATCTCATTTCTGCAGTGGCCGAGATAGAGAAATGAAGAGAGCAGAGAGACAGGAGAGGAGGCAGAGGGGCGCAGGAGTCAGGGGAACAAGCTCGACCCTTAACGACACATCAGTGAATAGTTTAACAGTCATGGACAGGAGGCAGTGATCCTGACCTTAGTCCGTCCCCGCTACCGGTCTTTTCTCTTTATATGGATCAGTGAGCAGACCTAAGATGTAGACGCTTGGAGTGAATCTAAATGCGTGTCTTCCTCTCTTAAGTCTATAAAGAAAAAAGAAATCGCAGTGTTTGTATGAGGGGGAATGTAGTTGCCTGCCTGGAGAAGATAGGTCTCTAAAAAGCAACAGTATGATACGGACAGGGGCTGAGTGCCTTCTATTGAGACGGATGACACTTTTTTGAAATAAAGTGCTCCGCAGCTGTCCTTTTTATCACTCCTGCCTACATAAACAAGCAATGCAGTCGGCAGTAAAAGACTGATGGTACATCCACTGCAAGATGCACACAATGAAAGGAAAAGTGGCAGCTGTATACATAAAAAGTGCGCAGCATCAAATGTTGCGTGGAGCATTTCAATAATATAGGTCTGCTCTGCTATTCATAGAAAGAAGCTGCGTCGGCAACAGCATGCTCCGCCTGGGACCTGTTTCCATTCAGAGGAGCAGTGATTAAACTGAGAGAACTCTTTCACCATTCAGTGCAAGAAATCAGAGCACAAAAGCCAATGATTCCTATCTGTCCCTGAATTTCCTATTCGTTCCCTTTTGTGCCCCGCTTTTCTACTCTAATTAAAGAGAAGTACAGTGGCCCCCAAAGCGGCTCAGATACATACCAATCAATGGCATGAATATGCATGACAGACCGCGAATGTATCTGCTGCGCATGATGATGGCGATTATATACAAAGCACCTACTAGAATTGATTCTAGTAGTAGTGGAATGAATTCTCCAGGAGTGCACACAGTGAATGATTAAAAAAACTAATTGTTAGCATATACTCTGTACTATGTAGGCAGAATACAGGAGACTCACAGGAGGAACTCTTAGACGCTGGCAATTACAGTAGCTGGCAAGCACGTGTCGCTCTTGCCTTGTCTCCTGACAAATTGAATGCTGGTCACCTGTTCTCAGCTGTGGCTAACCTATTTCTATCCCCTAGTGGTTACACTGTGTGAAACATGTTCTATAGGTGAATGCTATAAATCACAAGGCCACACCTCTGCATGTTGTATGCACACACACACACACACACACACACACACACACACATGCACGTACACACACACACACACGCCATTGATCCAGCCCAGAGACAAATCCATTCCTCCCCTGATGGATTCATTACTCCTTAATGGGCCTATTTTACATTGTTTGCTTTGGGTAACACGTTGTGTCTTTGAAATTCACTGAGATCAATGGTCGTTCACAGACACGCATCACATGCACAGAGGTGATCAGTCTTCACGTGTTCCGGTACAAATTTTGTCATATTGAAAAAATAAGGTGGTTATAAGGCAAAAAACACATTAGTGTTCTTTGACATTAAGTAAATCATATAATAATACACTACCGTTCAGAAGCCACCGCATCTGCAATTTATTCTTTTCGGGTGGCTCCAGCTATGAACCAAGAGAAGCACAGAGATGAAACTTCACTGTAACGGAGCCAAATCCCAACACAGCAAAATTATTCTTAGTTGGCCAGAGGCAAAGATGAGGTAATTGACCAGATCAGCTATTTGTGTAACAGAAATGTACATGGCTTGTACCTTTCTACGATGAAGAAACAACAACACAAAAGTGCAGTCGTAGTAAATGGTGCTCCTGCGGTACATGAGCACTCACTGGAAATTAGCTAGACAAAGGTCAGCTCAAGGTCACACCATGCAAAATGCGCAATGATCATTATCCTAGTGATCCTCAATGGCATCATTGCTTCGAATCTCAATCTCAATGAATATAAAATTGAAGTGAAATGGCTCTCTGGGTGACCTTGTGCACATAATGGCAGGTCCTCTATTTTAGGGTGTTATTCTGAGCATGAAAAAGCAGAAAGCTCCTTTTCGTTCAATGGTTATTAATATTATTAATGGGAGCTCTTAGTTGTAATCAGGTCTCTATTAACCTTGTTACATTTACAACCTGCTTTTAGAGTAGCTCAGCTACCACTCAGTGAATGACATATTGTAGCACTAGCAGTAATGTAAGTAATGAAAAATGCAAATTTTTTACCTGTTTTTAACCCTAACTCTTCCCATCAAACATCCGCTGGTGCATTCTACATCTCTTCTCATTGTTTTTGTTTTTTTTGTTTGTTTGTTTGCTTGTTTGTTTGCTCGCAACATATTTTATGCTTATCTGTTCATATTCTCCCTAGCTTTTATGTTTATATTTAGACGTTCTTTTGTCCTTCGCCCTCCCACTGTATAGACCCTTAAGATTAAAGGCTATACATATAAGGATGAAATGCAGAGAGTGGTTTAATCGGCTGTAACTCACCCCACTAGCATAAAATGAGGCCCACTTCATGCTCTATTAAAGGCAATGGGATTCAATGAAGCAGCCGTCAGTAATTGGACTTTCGGCACACAATGGGTTTTGCAAGTAGACGAACTCAAGGACTTACGAGCCGTTAGAGGGCTGCCCAGTCTGTTATATTCCTTTTGGGCGCTAAAACATATAACCTGCCTGTAAAACCTCTATAGTGAAATACCGAAGTGTTTGGGAATCTCTGAAGTGAACATGAGTCATAGCCTGGCCGTTGCTGGGAAATCAATATTTTACCCCCACCCCGACATTCTTTGGAAATGATCCAACCGTCGGGTTGGCACTGATAGACTTTTTGGGTGCTAAGTGAAGAGTGTGGGAGTCAGATGTGTGAAGTTCCTTTTTTATAAACCTCAAAGTTGGAGAGAGGCTTTTTTAAGAGTCTAGTCTTGTTCTGCTGTAAAATCCTCCCAATCCTATCAACTACTTTCATCGTCGATCAATTACTAAAGGACCTCGGGAGGAAAAAGCAATCTTTAGCCGGAAATTCTCAACATTTTGTTGAGTGGAATTTTTATGAACAGGACTTTCTCATTTCATCTCACATATCCACAATAATTAGAACGAGTGAGGGAGAGTAAAAGAGAGAGGCATCACCAGAGACGAGCAATTCCAAAAGCATGAGAAATATCCCATAAAGCTTCCCAGTCAAACACATTCTTCTCCCTGATTATTTGCCCCAGCGGAGGAATGCACTCCACAGCACACTCTCAATGCATATTTGGATAACAGTTGGGGATATCTTTAAAACCACCTGACTTGACTTGTGTAAAATGGCCAGGTCTCTTGGATATTGCTCTGCTTTCTTGCATTATTAAACTATAAATCATTCCGCAGAGCAGTGCTGAAACGTCTCAATCTCTAGCTGTTCCTGTTTACAGATGCAGTAAAATATCATTTCTCCACAAGGCGGGAACCTCCACAGCCACTCATTAACGTTGCCAGGAGTGTTATAAAAATATGTATTTTAAATTTACTGTGCTTGCCTTGTATTAAAGTGCTACGTTAAAATCGCACATGTGTTTTCACGGGCCAAATTACTCACCCACCAACTAATCTATTCTGATGATGCAGCTTAAGTAAATTTAACACACTGAAGCTAATGTTTATTATTTCAACAAAGACACATTTGTTTTTGCATTTACCAATTACAATTAGTAATTTGACACTAAATTGTATTACGTTATTAGTAAGAAACATGTGAACATGTAGCCCACGGATGTTTTTCTTCCCTGTTTGTCCTTTTGTTGTCATTATGAAAAGGTTACACCAAAATCTCAATGCTGAATTTCATTTCTTGCATTTGGCAAGCAAACAGGATACTGATTCTGAAGGTGTTTACAATGAACGATTGTGTTTGTGCTGCAGGCTATCCTCGTTACACAGTGATTGGGGACCACAGTTCAGGAGAGCATCACTTGCGAATCCAGCGTGTCGAGCTGACGGATGACGCCGTGTTTGAGTGCCAAGCTATCCAGGCTGCCTTGAGGTCCCGCCCTGCCCGCCTGACTGTGCTGGGTGAGTGTAGATTAAACAAACACACACACACACACACACACACACACACACACATTTTGCATACCTCCCTATTGTACTAGTGCCATCCACTTCCACTCACTGACTTTTCACTCTCTAGTCACACAGCATTAGCAGCAAATGCACACAAACCAAACGCATAAAGACACAAACAGATGCAACACACACACACACACACACACGCACACACATTCACACACATGCAAGAACGCATACAATATGACAAAACATTCACAGCCTTGTTCAATCTTACAAAGAGAAAAGAGAGAACCAACAAGATATTTTGCGAGAAAAGCATCAAAAAGCAATTGTCTCAACAATCAGCGTTTCCCATCTGGCAGACAGTGTAGAGCATCACTAAACTTTTTCAGACCCTTACGTTCCCACTTTAATTTCCTTCCTCTGCACGTAGCCTCCATTTTCATTATTAAGCCTGAGAGGTTACTGGTTCTTAATTAAACTTTATTGGGTTATCATTCAATGTTGCCAGTTCTGCCTTATTGGGCAGCATTAGCACAATCACTGGCTCACTTCTCTTTTGTGGGCCCTTCCAGCTTCCTGCTGCTTCTCTTTTCCCCTTCCTCTCACCACCTCCCACACTGGTGGATGGGCAATTGCAGGAAAGACAGCAGGAGTCAATGACAGAGCCAGAGAGAACAAGGGAAAAGGAAAGAGGAGAAAAAAAAAGAGGAGGGAGGGAGGGAGAGAAGGGTGTCTGCCACGCAGTATCCTCGCCACGAGCGACTGATCCGCCTTATTGATCCAGCCTAATGAAAAGTGAAACTAACGATTTGTAGGGGAGAATGCAGCAGGAGAAAAGGAGAGAGGGGAAGACAGATTGCGGCCTAACGTCTCTCCGGCTGCCAAGCCCCCTGCAAATGGATATGAATGAATAATTATGAATACTTCTACAGAGGGCTAAAAATGGGGTCTGTGGCGGCTTCACTTTCCACCTTCCCCTGCTATCTCCCTCGCTCTCCAGTCGTTCAGCCCCTTCAAAGTTTACCTACTCTGAATCATCAGTGTTGTTCGCAGTAACTTGGTCGTTTGATCACAGCGCCAAGGACAGGGGGAGGAGAAGAGTCTCCAATAATTCAGGATGCACATCCATACACCGTGCTTACCAAGGTCATTGTCGATTGGATTTGATCAATTCAGGCATTAAACTACTTTTACTCTCGTGCTTTTTAGGTATCAAAATGAATGTCAACCAAATGTCATGATTAATGGTGTAATCTTTAGCCTGCTTAGTATACTTTGGAGATTTCAGAAGTCTGAAAAGAGTGAGGACAGCTGCCATACCTGGGTCTAAAAGAGTAAATACTGCACAGAATTCGTATTGTCCCGAAGCTGCAAACCCCCACCCACCTGCTACGCAAAGTAATTAAAAAAAACACAAATAATTTGCAATTTGCCTGGACTGCGAGCTGCGTAGCGGGAAATACAGTAGTTTCCTATTCAAGGCCCTAACAAAATGAGTCATCGACAATGAAAAAGCGGAACCATTTATTCCAGCTCCTATTTGGCTGATTGAGGGTGAGAGAGTTTATCATTCCTCCCCATAAGCCTCCGATAGAAGACGTTTGTTTAATCCCCCGCCGAGCCGGCTGACTCCTGAATGCACTGCCAGGGAGAACCCTAGGCTGACACACACGCAAGGTAATGGGAGAAATATATGCAAGGCCTGTGTCACTGCAAACTCCAAGCTGTCAATTACCTGCCAGTGGTGACAGAGTGTGTCTATCGACTTGGAAGACAGCTACGGCCCCACACACCTACGCACGCACACACACACATAGATACACACGCTATATGCTTACGTACACACCAACACCCCCCCCCCCCCCCCCCCCACACACACACACACACACACACACACACACAGTCTTCCTTCTCCTACCTGACAGCAGAATAAATCTAAAACTCTCCCCTTCATCTTTCATAACTCAATATCGGCCCAAGCTCCTCTCTGCGTCATATCAGAGGAACTTTTCTCCTCTTGACTTTGATAAGCACAGAAAACCCACAACACAGACACTGAGTAACACTTAGAGAAAGACCTTCTCCACTAGCAAAAAAAAATAAAAATAAGCCTTTTCCATGCACATCTTTCTTCTTCTCTCCTTGATCTGCTAAGTTTGTCCTTGAAACGCTCATAGTTCACCGGAGCCAAAGATGTAAAGTCTCTCCGCTGACCTTAATTAGCCTGCACATTTGTGATCATAAAACGTCCAATCAGGAGGAAAGTCCCTTATTGAAGAGAGAATTATGCTCAGCAAGTACATCAAGTAACGAGGAAAATGAAAGTGGAAAACAATGAACACATCAACATTCATCCACAGAAAAAGAAGTTCCTGGATCAAAAGGCTCCGGCTGGTGAGCGTCCACCGTCTGAGACCATGCGTAGCTTGCAGGCTTACCCCCAGATGCCAAAGGAGAATCAAGGTCTTGTGAATTAGTCATGAAGGTGGAGAATGGAGGGTTTCTGGTCCAAAAAAGACCCCCGAGGCTAATTATATCCCCCGCAGCAAGTTGGCACTGCTCCAAACCTTTGCTCTAATGTGTTCACCTTGGTCTGGGACCACTAGAACGAAGGGAAGGGAGATCACCACTGTTTGATTAAGGTCTTTAGCTCGGAATCGGTCCAAGGAGCTTGTTCATCGTTTTCACAAAGGAAAATGTGTTGCGTTCATTGTCATGACGGAATGTGGCGTCACTGCTGACATTTTAATATCATCTTTCTGTCTTAAACACTTTTTGTTTCTCTGTCTCCATCTCTCTATCTCTCTCACTCTCTTTCTCTCGGTCTATCTCAACCTTTGAATCATTACTAGTTAATGCAGAGCCATGGATTTCTCTGATTACTGAATTTGCTCTCCAATATGAAAAACTACATTAAAGGGATGCACAGTAATGTGCAAAGTAATGCCGACAGGCTTTGTACATCCATAAGTAATCTCTGTTAATTGAAGTTTTGAAATTGCCCATAAGGAGATATTTACTTTGCCAAAGATTAACTCAAAGAGAACAGAGTTGCCTAGATGAGTCCTCAATATTACATTCGTTCTCAAGCAAATCATTAATTAGAGTTGAACTGCTACGGGTGTAGTCTGTTTCTTTAGTAATAATTACAGGTTTTCTCGCATCACAAGCTCCTTGACAGTCCTCTAACCTTTGTTTGTCACTTTATCTTGAGGCTCACAGCTCTCAGATTATTAATTTATAATTACAAGAGAGCAAGGGATGTGAAAAAACATTGCCTTCCAAAAGTATACTAAGGGCAAGCAAGGGTGATCAGCTTGGTTTATTTTCAGACAGGCGTTTGTCAAACGTTTTATAATTATTTACTTTACTTCTGGCTCTGCCCAGTGAAGGGTCATGAAATATATCAGAGCATGCTATTGAGATCAAATAGAGGCTTTTAAAGCTTTTAATAGATCACTTAACTGAAAACAGACAAAATGTAGTTTACAAAGCTGTATAATACATTAAGAGCAAACATCTCTCTTTACTTAATGCAAACAAAAACACATTGTCGCCGTAAAGCTTTATCATTGTACCTAGGTGTGTTATAAGTTGGTTATTTTTTTCAACAGGAGGTGTTATAATACATTGTAAACATATTAACATATAAGCCAATATAAGCAAATATTAATAAAAAAAGATTACAAATGATCTTTACAAGCGCTTATGAATCATTGTTGGTGTATAGATAGTGTCAAAAGACATTATAAAGGTTTCAATAGGTTTAAAATGATCACCAAATTTTATAACTACACTCATAATGTAGTTAATACATGAGCATGTACTTCATCAAAAGCATTACCTAATTTCCAAATGTTTGTTAAGAGCGGTTGCCAATCATGAGGAAGCATGCTGTATTGATTTTAAAATAGTCTAAACGTTCTGGCACTCATTATGTTTGCCAATGTGACAAACCGCATCCATCTGGTACCCGGGTTAAAAAAAAAATACTGATAATTATTTGCAGATATTAATTTACCCAGCCTGAGAGTGAGTATATGTTTTATAATGCCGACCTCATGTCTGCACCTACTCTCACTCTGCTGGGAGGTGACTGACTGTCTCCAGCATGGCGTTTTGTAGCTTTTTACATCTGGACCTAGCCCTTGGATCCAGCTCGTCCTCTTGTAAAATTGAGTTGTACAGCTGAGGCGGGTGGTGGGTGAAACCTCAAAGATCATGAATGCAAGTCATTTTTCAAAATTACTCGCATTCATGAGCACAGCATGGCGCCGGTCTTCTTACAAAAATAATTTAGAGCATGCCATTTCAATGAGCCATTCTGTTGTTATTTGAAGTTATTTTCCTGCATTGTCAATGTTTTGGACACAGCACCAACAATATTCATGTAGACAAAAGCCCAAGGGTATCTTTTTTGTTGTCGTTTCAAATTGCAAAAGCTGAATCAGCCTTTTTGTGTGGATAAATCTGAATTCATTATTTCTCAAGGATCACAATGTCATCCCCTCAATAATAGAGGTGAACTTTCAGGAAAAAAAGGAAACACCAAGGAACTAAAAGATGTCATGCTGCAAACAAGACACAACAACTGTTCCACACAATTCAATTCATTGTTTGTTTATTTCTTACATGGTATTGGGAAGTGTATGTTTGTGTGTGTGCGTATGTGCATATGTGTCTGAGTGCATGTGTGTGTGTATGTGTGATGTCTGTCTGTGAACATTTATTCTCTTTATTTCATCATTTAAACTAATTGATGAGAATCTCTCTCTCTCTATCTCTCTTTCTCTCTCTCTCTCTCTCCCTCCCTCTCTCTCTCCTTCTCTCTCTCTCTCCCTCTGACTGATGCTCTAGGACTGGTGTGTGTGCCAAAATCCGAGATACTCAAATGAAAATTTTGCAACACTCCATTTAGCAGTTCACAAAGAAAAAAAAAGAAACTATCTTTTGTGCCTCCTGTGTATGTAACCAATTTGTCTCTTACAAAAGTCAATTTAGGTCTAGCCAAGCATCTCTGCTGAAGTGAAAAGAGATAAGGTGTCCTAATCGGCAGTCATTTTGGGGAGGAAATGTGGCTGTAACATTTATATTACTCTGCCTTTTCCGCCATTTCGTCTGAAACACGAGATGGGATGATAACTACATCTATGATATCAGAGAGGCTGTGAACAGGTGCATGATTATGGTAGACAGACTGTATGTAGGATGGGTTTTTTTTCCAAATGTTTTAACAGAAGGAGGAGAAGTGACACGAATACATCTGTGCTTTGCAGAACAACAGCACCAACTGTGTGCAGTTTGTTGGGCTTTTGATTCACACTATATAAGTTTGCCGCTGCTAATTGTAATTGTCCTTCCCCAACTAATGATTGACGTGAAGAAAAATGTAAAACTGTCGGCATTGATTGGCAGATCCTTGAAAGAGAAGCATTTTTTTGTACTTACCAGAAAGAGATATTTAAGTAACTGTGCTTTTGGAATTCAAAGACCACCAGCACTAAACACACACACACACACACACACACACACACACACACACACACACACCGCAATATAGCACTACACAGCCGGGTGGTGAGCAGCAATGTCAGTACCCACCCAATCTGTGGAGAGCAGCTTTTGGGGCTGCACATGGCTGCGCTGTGACGGAGCAGGCTCTGCATGCCTCTGACAGCTCTGGCATCTCCCCACCCCTCATCTTCCTTATCCGCATCATCCTCATCCTCATCCTCCCTTCCCCCCGCTCCTCTATACGGCCCCGCTCAGTTGGTAGATCATGGCTCTAGCACTACCACGGTTAAAGGATTGATTCTCACTGAGGTCATTCATGGTAAAAAAAAAATTAAAAATTGCACTCATGGTGCTGTAAGAAAAAAAGTGCATAAACAATAAATAATAGCATATACTGTACTTCCCACTCCATCTCCTCCTTCTTTTCCCCCATCCCCCTTTCATTCCCATCCCATCTTCCTTTCCCTCCACCTCAACAGTATATATTTTCCTTCATCTATCCCACATTTGCGCCTTTTCCCACTATCTGCCTCTTTACCCCTCAGTAAGTGGCCAACATACACTTCCAGATTCCTGCACTCAACAATCTTCTGCTGCTTGTTCATGTCTTGTACACATGTAGCAGTGTCTGCCATGCTGATTCTGATAGCCATCACTACTTGCTGGTTGTTGAAAATTGAGAATCCATGGAAGAGAGCTGGGTGAAATGTGCTCATCTCTGTCTATCTCTCTCACTCTTTTTTTCCCGTTCATTCATTGTTCCTTCTCTCTCTGTGTCTGGTGTGTGTGTGTGTGTGTGTGTGTGTGTGTGCGCACATACACACATGGCTCAGGATCTTGTGGCTTTCAAACAGGTGTACAATGACAGCACTTGAAGAAGGCCGGTGATTTGGGCCAGTGAGCCACGTATGTCTCCTGTATCCACCTGCGCTGGGTATTCCTCTCCTCTCCCTTTTGTCTTCTTTTTTCCTGATCTATCTATCACAAACTCCGCAAGCTGTCGCGACGGGGTGACAGGCGGCCCGCGCGAGCATTCTTCCGAAATAGACGGGCAAGTCGGGATCCTCATTGTTGTTCAGGACACGTCTGCCAAAGCACAGCACTACAGCAAGCTACATTGCCAGCCTCCCCTCCCCTACATCATCCCGCTCCTTGTGAGGAGAGCGCTCTCATTCATTCGCCGCCAAATTGCTTTTTCTCCCTTGCTCACGCTCCTGGAAAGCCGAGGTGCACGTAGGATTTCATTGGCTGGTTTGGGGAATGTTCCCCAGCATCGGTTTGGCCACTAATCACCCAGCAGGTTCACCATCGGCAAAGCCAGTTGTTACCAGACCAAAAGTGGACTTCTCGGCCAATTACAATGCGTGCCATCAGCTTCCCCTCAGACCAATTTAAGGTTTTACGGAGGTGTTTGGACAATTGATATGTATCGCGGGACAAAAGGCAGCTTTATGACCCCCAGGTTTATTCAGGCCCCCTCTTGGAGGCGACAGACTTACTGCCTTGCGCTGTTGGGTTAATTACACATCGATATGCTTCAGTCTCATTTATGGATATCTTTGATTATGCACTAAAATTAAATGATCTCACTGAAATCCAGTCTTTCTGACTTCACTGTTTTCTTTCTCCGATTGAGGCGTCCAAGGTAGGGTTTATGGTCAGAAATGTCTTGGAGCAGTAGACTGGGAGGAATACATGAAATGAACCCCAAGTCTTATCTCAGACTGGATGAGATGATGCAATTCCATTAAATTCTAGCGGTGTTAAAATGAAACAGTGGCATCACCTCTCTGACGGATAGGGATATATAGGCTAATGTGAGTTGTGACAGACAGGCCAATGGAGTTTCTCCTTCAACCTCTGGAAATGATTGCTTAGAGCATAAACATGTGAAATTGCCTGGCATAACCACTAACAAGTAGCCTTGGGTCAAAGTAACCGCACAAAATCCTTTAAGATGATGAAAGTTATAAACTCGCTAAATTTGGCTGTATCTTAGACCTGTTTTAAATTCTTGCTCTTCTGCTGATACCAGATGTCTTGGCTGTTTGATCAGTGTGAACGAGCAAAAACCACAATATCTTTTCTTAATTGATCTCCTATTGATTAATCTGTATCAAAAGCTGTAATCACTTGTGTTTGTGTGTGTGTACATGTCCATGTGTACAGAACGCATGCAAGAGCGAGTGTACGTTTTGTGAAAGTGTTGAATGGGATTACATTATCCCCATGTTAAAAGTGGTGAGTGGAGCAAGGTTTGCAGCAAGTCAGCCCTCTAATTAAAGGGGAGCGATCAATCCGAACCGCTGACCGTACTACTTATGCCAAATCCATCGAATGGCCGCAGTAAAGTGCTAATTTAGAACCATTAGGGACTGCCGAGTTTGCAAACAGCCCAGTAATGATGATGGCTGATTCAAGTTCAAGGCCTGGCCTTTGTATAACTGTCAGACCTGGCGGTCATAGGAAGCAGGCTCATTGGAAGATCTCAGCTGAAGAGAAAGAGCTTAATATCTACTCAAATCTATTTGTCCAGGTCATTCATTTATATTCAGTGGATGTTGGGCTGCAGAGACAAAGGTATGGGTGCATGGCGGAGGCAGCAAAGCATGTCCTTCTCCTCCTTGTCTGTTTGCCATTCACCCTCAGTGCCGGCAGGCAGCCCTCCAGAGGACACGACCCGAAAGTGTAGCGGCGCTCTGTTTGATCTGCCAATGACCTCCCCGCTTATGGAGCTCCACTGTGCATTAAATCACAACCTCTCTTGCACAATACACTAAAAATGTGTCCATAAAAATAGGCAATTAAGAATATTCAGGTCAAGAGGAAGCCATATCGTGAATTTTTGAAACGGTCTTTGAAGGTATAACCCTGCTGAACATCTATTGGTTGTTTCTCATGAACATGTTGCATCCATTTAGAGACCTTGATAGTGTTTGAACATGTGAAAAGAAGGGAGGACCATTTACCTTGAGAGAGGGTTAAAAGCCTCTAATTTCTCTTTCTGTATGTTTGAGAAGACATTGTCACATGTTAGCAATAACAGGAAAACAAAATCCACTCACTCGGTTGTGTGGTGAGTATTCAAGTCTGTGCCATGTCAGTCATATACTGTTGAGTTCTCTTTTCCAATTTGGCCCATCAAAAAATTGTCAATTTTGCATGTGCCTTATATGCTTGACATCCAATTAATGTTTCAGCAGTGCGTGTGTGAGTGAGCACTGACAGCATGCCAATAACACTGGATCTTTGCAATCAATTGTGACCATGCCATCACTGAGCATCACATTTTGTTCTTTTTTTTTTTTACCAACAAATCAGAGAGCTCTCTCAAGAGGCCCAGCTCATAATGCTTTTCACATGCTCCCAGTCTCATTTGCATACCGTGCAGTAGTTCTATTCTTAGGATAAGGATAAACTAAAACGATCTTCTTGACCTTGCTTCCAATCGCTGCTAAAGGACCAGAAGGTGACCATATTCTCACAAAGATTCTTTCTTACTTGCCTAGATCAGCATACTCCGTTGTCTGATCTGCTAGTGCTGACCTGAGATTCCTCTGCCTCTCCCTTCCCTTTGCATATTAATGAAGACCACATGAAAGGGTGTTCGAACAACCGACCAGAATAAACACTGCATTTCAAACTCAAACACTCTACTCTCTGAATAGGGAGCCATGAGTGGGTATTGTCTTTAACATACATAGCTTACAGTGTTACAGTGTAAACCTAGTGTTTTCTTACTCAGACTCAACTGGTGAAAAGTTGAGACTTTACTGTTCCCACACTGCTCTTATTCATACTTAGTCATTCAAAGTGTGTGGTACTGATGTCTAGGACATCTAATAACTTGGGGAGGCACAGATTTTCCATGTTTGTTGGGCACTCATTTTATGTAATGGAAAGACATTAGTCATAAGAGCAAAAGATCAAAACACCTCCATGTGCTAATCAACTGAGGCACTTGAAGACTGAAGATGAGCTGGTTTTTGACAGGTAACCGGAGTAAGCGATTGCTGTGCAGGTCTAATCGCAATGTCCCTCTCCAAATGGTACTTATATTAAAAATCGTATCATATTAATTATCATAATATAGCCACAAGCGGCGATTGAGGGGTCCAAGCACAATTTGGTAAGACAGACAGATGGGTAGAAAGAAGGTAGAAAGACACACAAAAACTGACATGTTGTGAAGATCAATCATGCAGTCTAACAAGTTCATAATTTCAACCACATTGTTGAAGTTATTCACAATGGCCAGACTTTGTATTAGAACACATACCGCTTGTTCTTTACAACTAATGACTTCAGAAAGGACAAGCCTGGATTTCAAACAACAACTTTCCACACAAGGGGCAGACACTTTACCTACTGAGCTAAACTCCTGTTACAGGGTTACTGAGGAGAAAATAACTAAGGGGAGAAGTATTGTGATACTGCAGCCTATGATTGACAGTGCTAATCACTTTATAAAACACTGTAGTACTTTCCATTAACAAATAAAACAATACTAAATCACACGGACCAGAAAGCCGCTGCTGCACTGCTCTCTATGGGTTGAAAGGTCTGGCCACACCCCAATCAGGTGTTTGCCATTGACAGATGATGTCAAACACCTGCTTTGAGTTTTCTGCACTGTGTCATTTAGTGTTGATTTACTTTTCATGAAACTTCAGAACAGTCACAGTTTATCAGGGACTTGAACTCACAACCTTGTGGTCCAAAGACCAAAGCTTTACCACTCTGCCAACTTCCCCTTTGCTGTGTGTGACAGTGGGGAAAACTGAGTAGTGGGTGGAACTTGCAACCCACCTGCCAATTTTTGGTGTTTCTAGGTCTTACGGTTTTTGCTGCACAAACACTTTTAGCAGAGAAAAATAATAATAAAAATAAATTTTCACAGGGTCACAAAAGGCAACCTTCAACTTAATATGACCTCAATAAGCACTTGAAAACATACCACATGCATGAATTGCTATATTATTAGCAAGTAGAACTTGGCCAACTGGGACCTTTCTATCCCCAGAGAAGGTGACTTACTGACTGCACCACTGGGGAGACATGGTTTCCACACACCTTCTCACAAATTGAGGCAATGACATCACATAAGATATTGAATATCACTGCGGACTCACAGTTTGACTGATCTGAACACCCTTTGAAAAACTTGATATCTACCATCTAGAGAATGTCTGTGTCAATTTTGGTAGCATATGAATGAAGACTTGTGGAGATATAGATGTTAATTGATTTTGCATATTTTGAAAAATATAGAGTGACAGACTTCTGAATTGACCATAGGTTGCAGTAAGGCAAACTTTTGTCACAATTCAGTGGGTGTGCTGAAAAAATTTCAGCTCTGTAGGACGTACGGGTGATTTATTTAGATTTTTTGAATTTTGGAATGTGAAATGGCTAGAAATTTTGATTTGTTGTAATAAGCCATGCCCACTTCAATCAATCATTACCAAATTGTATGCATCGACTGAGTCATGACCCTAGATCGTGCGAACCGAATTTCGTACGAATCCATGTAGCCAATTACGAGATATAAACTTTTTGCATTTATAGCGCCCACTAGTGGTAGAGTTGAAAATGCTTTTGGGGGTGTATTCACGCAACACTTCCTAACATGTGTTTAAAATTTGGCTTAATTTGATGAATGGTTAATGAGTTATGGGCAATTTAGTGTTATGGCGTGTTTCGTTTAAAGTTTATTGGTCAATAAAAGCCAAACCATTTGACCTATCAATAACCTTTATAAAACTTTGAAAGAGGACGGTCCCAAGATTCTCCACAGCAAGTTTCATGTGAATTGGATGAATGGCCTAGGAGGAGTTTCTTAAATAATTCAAAATAGCGGACAATGCAATATGGTGGACATTGAAAGTGGTATATGGGTTGGACTCGGCACATTCCATAGAATCTAGGAACACAAGAATTTTCAGTCTACAACACACGGTTCAGAAGTTACTGGCCAAAATGTAAAGTTGCTTGTTATAGCGCCACCATCTGGCCAATGTGCATGGGCTGCCTTGCCTGAGTAGCGGTGCACCGTAGGAGCCCACCTGCCAAATATGGCTGCTGTAGGACTTACGGTTTCTGAGCTGCAGACACTTTTAGTGGAGAAAAAGAAAGAAAGAAAGAAAGAAAGAATAATTCCAGCAAATACAATAGGGTTCCAGCACTACGTGCTTGGACCCCTAATTATCAAGTGACAACAAACAAACTTGACAATTTGCGAAACAAACTAGCTCTACATTGCAAAGTAAATGTAATATATTTACACTTAAAAACTCATGGGATCTATTTATCATCAAAAAATGCACTTAGAACTTACAACTAATACTGAGCTAAGTAACAAAGTGTTGACAATGTATAATTAACTTCCAAGAAAAGTGAGAAAGTATATGCACACCTTTCTGACTCCAAGCTCTCATTTATGTCTTTTCTATAACAGCCCTTTTATACTTACCGTCATTAAATGTACAATACAGTAAGCCTAATTCCCTTTTCTCTTTTCACTCATCTCAATGCTGTTTGACAACATAGATCTAACCCTTACTAACCTTCCTTCCAATCATGACGCTCTTGCAAGGGAATATGGCAGCTGCCTGCAGCCTTTGATTTCATCTTGCCCCAGATCTGCATTGTAATGAGCACTCAGGTCAATCAATAATTCACTGCAGTTTGACTGAAAAAAAAAAAAAAACGATGATCAGTTCATGGGTAAAATAGGAAGAGGAGTTTGATCAGTGCCATTTAGAAGCAAGAGCACCACTGTTATGTGATGCTGTCTTTTCTGTTTGTCTGTTTGAATGTGTGTTTATGTCTGTGTGTCTGGGGGTGGTGAATTCATAAGACTGAATTGCTTTAATTGCTATCATCTATACTGTAGAAGTCACATCTGCTTTGAATAAGATGGCAGAGTTGATAGTTATTTACAGTGTGACATTTGTCTTGTGCAAGGCTTTGCCGTGCCTTGTGCGATCCACTGTTAGTTTTGCATTATGCACAAGGTAAATAGATGTCTCTCTGAGATATGATTGCCTTCACTGAATGAGTGACCATGAATCACTGAGACTTCAATTTTGCAATGCAAATTCCCCATGTTTGTTGGTCGATAGTTTTATGTAATAGAGAGGCATTAGAAACCCAAAAAGATAGTTTGTATACAATAAACTTAAGCATTTCCCTATTCGGCATTTTAAGTACTCTCATTTCATGGGAATTAACCGTCTGAGGTGGTTATGTTCCGTGCAGTTAAACCCTTGCAGGTGCCATTTGTAATTAGCTTTGTCTTTTCAAGTTCATCATATTTTTTGAATGTCACTGCAGATGCAATATCCCAGACAAATAAGACAGATGAATATAAAAATAAAATTACAGAAGACATTACACGCTGTCGCATTTTTTATTCCATTATAACATTATTCTGCACCCACCAAAACCAAAACATATTACATAGCACATAATAACTCATCTTTATTAAATGTCTACATATATTACCAACAGTTCACATTATCTCTTCCCCATGAATTACATGTTCTATTGATTTGTTAACAATTAATATGAATACATGGATTATTATATAATTTTAACACAAATATTTATAGTTAACGCATCCTCTCTCTCTCCCTCCCTCCCTCCCTCTCTCCCTCCCTCCCTCTCTCCCTCTCTCTCTCTGTCTTGTTAGTTCCCCCTGAGGACCCAGTGATCAGTGGGGGGCCGGTGGTGAGCCTAAGGGCCGGTGACCCGCTCAATCTGACCTGCCATGCCGACAACGCCAAACCAGCGGCCTCGATCATCTGGATCCGCAACGGAGAGGTCCTCAACGGGGCCATGTACTCCAAGGTAAGCATAGAGGTGTGTGTCATACAAGGTTTTCAGACAGGCTGGGGATGGGGTGGGGGTGGGGGTGGAGTGACAGGTGGTATTGCGGCTGTGCATTTATTGGCTTCCACAGACAACCTAAGACGGAGAATGAAAGGGACAAAAAAACTGTTAATTAATTTATCATCTTGCATTTCTTGTTTTGCTGTGAAGAACCACTGAAAGAGCGCTACGCGATATGTCAGAGTGATTGCCTGAGCCACGCTTAGTTATTTGCCTCGGCATCCAGACTGCGTTTTATTGAAATTAAATCCCTTGAAAATCCAGGTTGTGTTTGGGATTACAAAAGATGCTTGTCCTTTTTGCCCAGTAAACAAAATCAACTCAGACAAGCAGATGGTGAGATCATTGAGAGTATCACTGACTTTGCATTTCGCAGACTGTCTCTGGTGTTTTTGCTCTCCTCCTTCCATTCCATTTATCTCTCTGAGTCTTTCCAACCTGTTATGAAATCTGCTATGTCACTTTCTGTGCTGGGAATCCGTCTGAACCTTTTTTTTTTTTGGCACAATTTGATAGTCAATGACAGATCGTGTTCCCGCTTTTGTTGCCCAGTACACAATAGCCACTGTTCACACCAGCCTGGTGTCATGGTCATCTGACCCCATAGACTCTTGAGTGGCATTAACCCTCCAGGCTAATCATGCAGTCAACACCGCCATGTTCTATTTCCATTTAAACAAGGGACATAAAGAGACCAGGCACTTTAGAGTACTAACACCTCCCCCGCTTTCTCTCACTCCCTACGCTGTCTCATCCCATTATCGGCTTTTTTCAAAGAGCAGATAAATGCCATTGATTGGGCTGGGATACGGCACCAAGCCGATTTGAATAAAGTGATTGCCGGAGGTGCCGCGCGCTAATGGTGGGCGGAGAGTGTGCTTCCTGCCTTCACTTCCTCTCTGGAGTGAAGGCAGATATAAGGATATTCTGTGCTGGAGCTGGCTGATGGATGGCACATGCCTGTGCTGAGCCCGACGACGTCCCTCTACCCTCTTATCTCGATTGCCTACCATTAAAAAGCAATGGGTTCGATTAAAAGAAGATGACTCTTTTTGGGTCTGAAGAGGGGCGGAGGGACATTTTGTAAGCATAATCATCTGCTCTGATGGTCCTCTCACACCCCACAAACGAAGAGGACTGATGTGAGCAGATGTGGTGGGGGAGTCGGAGCAATGGGCTTCCTGATGGTGTCATATTTGATGATAGCTCTGACCCACATCTAATTCTCAGCAAAGGCCTCCACAATCTCATCTCTACCTGACCTATTATAAGCTATTTACCAGTGGTTAAAGTGGATCTGTTAGATTCAGCAAAAAGACTTGATTGAGTCTCTTGATTTAGAGTTGAAGTATGGTATAGGGTATCATGGTAACCCAAAGAATTAACATGGTGGATGGTTCAAATCCCAAGACTAGTGAGAATGTGAAAATGTGGGCAGGGGAAATGAATGAGTAATGCTCTCTTTTCCCTCAAACGCTCAACCCACAGCTGCTCCAGTGGAGCTGCTCAGTGCCACCAGTGCAGCACTGTGCAGCTTCCAGGTCTGAACTGTGGTTTGGAGTTGTGAACATTCACAGTAAGATACTTTTGCACAGGAATGGTAGAGCAAATCTTTTAAAAAACATGATATTTTCCCATCCCTGAAAGGCATTATCCTCAGTGTGAAACATATTTTTGGGGAAGATTGGGCAGTTACCTCAATGTTAGGAGGTTAAAAAAATAATAATCAAAAAATGGGAACATTTTTATTAGCTGTTGTTACTGCAAGTAGATGCTTTTTATTGTATAGCCAGTTTTGCCTTAAAAATAATGTGCATTTTAAAGCTGGGTATAAGGGCAATTTTGTGCCCATAAAGCTGAAATGAAGCCCGTTCTGCTAACAGATATCATTTTCAGCAGAGCAACAGCATCGGGAAACATTCAAATGTATAACGCACCTAAACTTCAGAAGATAAACTTCAGTGTATCTTCTTCCCATCCACAGATACGGTTCATCCTCCTATTTTACCCCCCACTTCCCCACAAATGTTCAAAGCTGTTGCTTTATCTGCCTCTCAATTTAATTATTTTTCTCCCAACCTTCATCGCGAGGCAAAGTTTTCTGTGTAATTAGAGCAATTTAATTTTAATAGAAATGCTCACCAAGTGATGGGCGTGGGGAAAATACTTCTGAATAAAATAACTCATTAAATTTTGAGTACATATCAGGCATGTCAATTTTTTTTTCCTGTGTGGGAGACAGGTGTAGTGTTCCCAGTAGTTGAGTAGCATATTAAGTCAAAGGGCCCTTTATTTTCAACACTAATATTCATTGCGCCTGTTTCAATAGATCTCAAAAGATTTTGTCAAGCTAATTAACCTCACAGTTATTCTGCATTAAAATTAAGGGTATGATCAGAATTGAAGATCACTTCAATTTATTGCTTTGGAGAACTTTAGAAATGATCTTAATTGGAGGTCTGTAGTTGAGCTAAGTTAATCAAAATAAATCTTTTTAACCTCAGTGACCAGGAAAAGGTGTATTTTCACTTTTGTAGCAGTAGATAGTACAATGTTGAAGCGATTTCTTGTTTTTTGAGTGAAATTATTATATATTAACTATTTTAGTAAATGTGCCCTTGTGTGGTCCAGAATTAAAAATGGCTGAATGAATGTAACCCAGAGACACATTTGATATTTGGGCATATCAAAGGCTTGTTGGATGATCAGCAGAATATTAATGACATAAATGATTGGGTTTTGCTTTGTTGGTAAATTCAAAGTCACCCCTTGGAGGCTTCATTCCTCTACATTCCCTATCACTGACCCAAATCACGGCTTTCCCTGCATGCCTGCCAGGTCTCAGCAGGTCATATTCATTTCAAACTGTATTTTCTATTTATTTTCTGTTTCCAGTGACTAGCAAGCCTAAATGAAGTAAAAGATGGTTAACAAATGCCTCTTACATGTTTTCCATGGTCATTCAAACCATACCAAGACACTTCACGTATTAAAGGTAAATCAGAGACTCATATATGGCATTACAATAAGGCCACAACAGAATTCATATAAAAAAACAAGTCTTCAAGTGTCCAGTGATACCAAATATTACATCTCAAGCATAAATTTGAGTCATTAAGACATCGCCTCACTGCTGACTTTGTTTACAGAGTGATTTATTGGACTGAAGACATTTTAGTGAGACATTCACAGTAAACATGTATTTAGCTGTAAAGGTTTGTTTGCATTTCTAATATTTGTCAAATTGGACTAAAACAGTTGTACATTTTGAGTTATTATAAGTTAAGAATGATACAAAAAATTAACTTTTCCATCTTCAAGAACATATGTGAATATACACAAAATTAAAAGGTGAAACAAATTCAAGATTGTATCTTACATTTGCATGAATACCACACAAGGTTTGTCAGACAATAGGCCCTTAAAGCTGCACTTTGGTAAAGGCACCACTGATTTATCACAATTGAAATAGAAAAATGAACTTGCAACTCAAACGTCAATGCATGCAATGCAATTACATGCTGCCAACAAAGCATGCACTTTAGGTTAATCTAGGATCACTTTGAATCGACTCACAAATTGCAACTATCTGAATTTAATAAGAATGATTCCTCTTATTGTTTGCTCCCTTTAAAACTCTTAAATAGCCTTCACTGTGTGGTCTGAAGGTCCACTCATGGTTTCTCAGCAGGGAACCTCTCTGATCTCATACCTGGAAAAGCAGCCCTCCCGTCTCAATCTTGTTACTCTTGCCATTCCTCTCTTAGCATAGGCAAAAGTATTCTCCTCACATGCTCCAGGCAGTGATATGAAAATTTATCAATTTGTAATGTGGCACGGTGTTGAATTCAATGTAGCAGCCAGCTAACCCCCTCTAAGATTAATGACTTCAGACAGGTCCAGAGCGACGAGGGAAACAATCCTGATTGTGTCAGAAAGGATATTACATTGACACATCCCACGTCTGACAGCTAATGCGTTCTGCTTTAGAGGTGAGCGCCAAGACTCACGCACAACTATGAATCTCATCACATGGTTCTTCACATACAAATGGACTTCACAGAAACATGGAGGATATCTACAATGTCCTTATACTGTAACATGTTTTATAATGTAGCATTATATGATTAAATTAGTCTTATCACCATTCCAATATACAGATGTATTTTTTAATGTGACATGCCACCTAAGAGGTACTTGAGCAGAAAAGCAGTAAGATAAGAAAGGCAAAGATTTCTGTTTAAATGTCTTGGCACTCCTATATAATGACAAGTTCTTTGACATTTTAATTATATTATTCAGAATGTGGTATGCGTAGGTGAGAAGGATGGCACATGGTTACATTACAATTTTATATTGAAATAAAAGAACCCTTGTATAGAGATATGAGGAGATAATTACTGCTATTAGTCTGTACGTTGTCAATAAGCTGCAATTTCACTCCACTAATGATTAATTATTAGTGATTATGGCGGCTAAAATATGCTGGTTAGCTGTCTTGAACTTTGTAAGGTTATTGTAATGCAAGGTAACTGGCTAGGTGTCATAAATAACCTTTCATAACCCCAAAAATCAAATGTTTACAAATATCCCAAGAGTATCTGTGTTAGTAAATTTAAAGATATGGCATGGAAATCTTCAGTATAGATTACATTTAACTAGAATGCTTCTTTTATATTTGAATCTAGATGGAAATGCTGTACTATTTTAGAAGATACAAATGCATTGGTTTCAACACAAACTTTATATTTGTTAATATTTTTACTTCTTATACAGTGAGAATCCAAGCAAAGAAAATATTATCCATGAAGCAACCCATCTGTTTGTGAGGCTAATCCAAAGGTACCAGTGCAGTAAAGCAAAGCTCCTGTGAGCCGCTGCTGGTCAACTGAATATACACCTACACTCCTTCTGTTTCCATGTGGAGAAAATGTTTGATGTGTTTTACTGTTGCAGGGCCTTCCTTTCTTCCTTAACATTACAGTCAAAAACACAGAGCAGCAGTGAGCCTCCTTTAAAGAGGTGGCAGGCAAATGCATCTTGACTTTGTGGTTGACCACACTGTGCCCCGTTGCCCAGCCAATTTGTTCTAGTCAGTGACTTTGCGCTGTCCCGCACTGGTTAGCATAGACTCCCAGAGCCCTCCCCTGAGCGTCTGAGGGAGAGTGAGAACTACTGCTCTACCGAGCGATTCCAGATGGCTCCCACAATGTAGGGCTCAGAGGATGAACACTGAAAAGAAGATTGATTTCCTTTGTGGGGTATGACAAGCCATGCACTGGAGCACAGCTCTCCAGACACACAAAAGAGGCTCAAAAAACATATTTCTACTTTTTTTTTCTCATATCAATCAGCCTTGGAGCAAAACTACAGGCAAGAGTGTTCCGGGGGTTTGTCTCTGGCTCCCCAAGGGACACGGTGTGTATGAATTTGCTGCTGTTTTCGCAATTTGACACCTTCACCACAAAAGTGTCTTCATTCCACCTTTTGTCTCTGTGTGTATGGAAACATTTTAAATGTTTAGAATTCTGATTTGTGCATTCCAGTATTTATTTGACCACATACATTTTGAGTGTACAGTATTCACATGTATTCACAAGAGTTTGACTCATAAATTCAAAACAAGTCAAACTGTGACATTCTGTTTATTGACAAGTAGGTTCAGAAATGTCAAGTGAAGAGGTAACATCTCATTGCAAACTGTTACAACCTAAATGTTTAGAACATCTCACAGAGCAAGTTAAGTAAAAGATTGAATCAATAGTGATGCCATGTTATTGGCTAACCAAAGGTTTAACAGCTCAAGCTGTAGCTAATGCTAACCAACTTTACCCAATACCCTTTAGCCACTAGCAACAGGCTGTATATCTAGCTAGCATATTGCTAGATAGATATTTATTTATGTGCAGCAATCTGTGGCAAGCTAATATTTTCTATGTTGCATCAACAAGAAAGGTTAGCTAGCTAACTTGTGTGGCTAATGTTAGCTACATCATAGGTCGCTTACCTGTCCAACAAATGTTAGGCCAATGCTGCACTGCTGTTCCCTCAGGTTTTGGAGCGAGCTTTGTAATTGGCCTTTTTGGCTTTAGAAGGAGGCTTTTTAGGTGTCTTGCATATCCAATCGTTTGGTGGCTGTACATTTTTCCATGGTTGTGCAAATGAAAATGAAAGAAGTTCTGAACACAAGGGGGGTAGTTCAGGGGGTGGAGCTTGGGCGTATATTGAAATGCCTGGGGGTCTGGAGCATTTCCACCAAAAGAGAGAGGATGAACTGGACTGCTTGTTTAGAAAGTTTGAAATCTCACCAGCCATTGAGGTAACAATGGAGTGATCAACAACACAAAACTCCCGCTGATATATTATGGTCATTTTGTGCAACAAAACTGATTGTTCATTTAGAACTAACAATTGATGCACAGACAGAGAGTTGCAAGCACTATACAAAATGTGTAAAATGTTTTCTCTTTCCGTGTTGGCCCCCTGATCTGATATTAGATACTAGAAAGCCCGTAAATCAGTCACAACTGTTACTTTCGGCTTTACTCGTTCAATCTTTTATTCTTTGCAGACCTTGCTTCGGGATGGCAGGAGAGAAAGCACGGTGAGCACTCTCTACCTATCGCCTTCCAACATCGAGACAGGCCAGCAGATCATCTGTAAGGCCTCCAACAAGGCAGTCCCCAATGGCAAGGAGACCAGCGTCACAATCGACATCCAACGTAAGTATACCACTTCTTCATCTCTGCCTCTCCTCTCTTTATGGCTTTCTCCCTGTGTCTATCTCCCCCATCTCCGTCTCAGGTGAATTATTTTGTTTACCTGTTATAGTTTCCCACTGTTCCTCAGTTAGTGATCAGTGCAGATGAAGAATATTCCACTTCTCAACACTATCACTCAATATTTAAGGTACTTTCCACATGTAGAGGCCTGAAACTGTCAGACAGGCATACGTGACTAACACTCTGTAAACATCTAGGATTCATTTTAAGCTCTGATGAATATTTATAATTGGTTTCCATTTTGCTTTCATACCATGTGGGTGGATGGATGGATGGATGATGCATCACTTTTTTTTTGTTCTCTATGATAAAATATCAAAGGAGCCGTCCATCTAAAATGAATGGGATTTTCTTTTTGGTCCAACTACCTTTCTGCCGTGGCACTATGCACACTATCCCCACCTCTTTTATTTCCTCGCCTGCACCATCAATCTTTTTGATGAGAGCATGCACAATTCCCCTCCAAAATAGGCAAAGTAAGCCCACCGTGTAAAACACATTGAGCCTCAATTGTCAGGGAATCTTTTTTCGATCAAGAACCGTTCACAGTAAAAGAGGGGCTCTGAACAAAGGGATTTTGCATCACTCACAGCCCCCTTCAACACCATTAAGTATGACTAATAAAGCAGAAAATGCTATTTAGAGAGCCATTATGACTGACGGCTCCATTCTTTTCATTATGTACACCACACGAGGCAAGCATGGCAAGAGCGGGCCCGGCACGATCGGGCTAACTCAGGCACGGGTGTAAAAATGATTAACAGATGTTGGTGTTTGCAACCCTTGCAGTTTGTCCCCATCATTTTTTGTCAAGCAGTCAGAGAGGGAAGTCTGCCCACATGTAAAACAGTTTGCCATCACGTATAATGATGCATCTGTGATGGATGCTCACTATCATAGCATCATCCTCACTTCGGAATGTATGATTTAACCCAGAAAAATGAGTGCAGTGGATCTCTAATTAGCATTCAGAAATGTGCTCTTTACACAATTAAAGCTCCCGAAAACATTTTTCACAGCGTGCGAGAGATCAGAATGAGTGACAGTAGAAACCCCGAATTGTTGAGATTTGAAATTGTGCCCCACTCCATGTGCCAACTTTTTAACCCCCCCCCCCCCCCCCAGTTGCTCTCCACCCCCGTCCTCAGCCTTGACAGGTAAAGTGCATCCGCTCAGCACAGACTTCAGTGCTAAGACCCACCTCCTAATTAAGCTGCTCCAGAAATGAAATGTACGGTAATTGAACTTTGATTCATTCGTGCTGGGTATCAATTTGATAACTTCCAATGCTGACTAATTTAATTACAATGTTCTTGCTTCAGCAGTAGGATATGAAACACTCATATCCAGCAGCTTTCTCGTTTTAAATAGAGACTACCAAAATATAAGCTTTAATGCAGATACACACACCATCTCTGCCCCTTGAGCACAGCGCTGAACACCAAACTGCTCCAGTGGCGCTGCTCTGCAGGTGACTCTGAGCTCGCTGAACACACGCGTATATGTTGGGAGCTGTGTGTGTGTATCACGGCAAATTTCAATTGCCTTGTATAAATTGACAATACAGTAATCTAAATTAAAGTGTGCAGTATTGAGTTGCCTGTGATTACTCACGCGCAAATCTATTTGTACCTGATAGTTTGATGGAGTAATAAAATCACATTCATTGTGATAATACCACTGTGAGTATGGAGTGTTGAGTGGTTGGAAGTCTGGAAGCCACTCGAATGTGAATGCGCTGTGAATTGTAAAGGAGGTGAATGGAGAGTAGTACCCAGTCACGCTGCTCTCGGTCCCTATTGTTACAAGCAAAACAGGTGTTGAATAAATAAATGATGGAGCGCTGGCAAGGTGGACGGCAGCAGAGATAGGTTCCCCTCCCTCTCTGGCAGGACCAGCCACCACAGAGGTCTGGCCTGTGCGGTTACTCCTCCACAGGGGGCAGTGTGGAAGGACAACGCAGTGGTAAATATTGATGAGAAGCAGCTGTTGTCATACAGAAGAGGGGCACACAGACTGTAATGAGCTGAGCGGTAGAGTGTCAGCCAGATCAGATCTCCCCACTGGACACACCACAGACAGACTCAGAGACAGGCACAAAGGACTGAATGCTTGCACAGGACAACACGCCCCCCCCGACACACACACACACACACACACACACACACACACACACAGATGAGAGAGGGGAATGAATGGATGCATGCGCATGTTAAAGCACACAGAGAGATATGGTTGAGACAGAGGGAGGGAGAGAGAAAGAGAGTCAAATTGTCTCAAATAGCTTTTCCATCCTTGTCCCTCTTATCCCAACTTGCTAGACAGTGCATGGCTAAGCATTTAAGAGGATATTGTGTACAACCCTGCCTCCTTCAAAAGGGCACTTAAAGGAAAACTCCACCCTAAAACACTTTAACACTGTTAAAAAAAAAGCTATAGGAAATGTATCCTGCATTCCTGGGTCCATTGCATTATTTGGTAGTGTGTTTTTGTTAGGTTGGGGGAAAGTGGAAAGTGGTTCATCACAAACTCACTGTAAGAGTGTCTGAAGGTGGCACTTTCCTTTAAACCTTCCTCAAGCCAATATCCCATCGCCCTCATAGCCCCACACAAGATCCGGAATGACTGGCCATCTTAATAGTAGAGTTGCTCTTACCCTGGTGTCATTTCTCCTGATTTTCTCCCATATTTTGATGAAATTTCAAATTACAACAAAATTACAATTGCAACAAAAATGTAGTCTCTATGGTTAGGTTATCTCTTCAGTGGTGGTTGGAGCCAAACTTAAATTGCAAAATGTAAATAGTGAAATGATAATTTTCTGAAATGATTTATAATTTTTAACTAAAATAACTTCTGGATTCACACGGTTGGCAAGTATGGAATTGCTGTGCAGCCCAGACAACAGGAAAGCCCTTCAATAACATACATTATAGTTTTTATACATACAGTACAAGTCCATTCCCTTTGCATGGCTTGGTCTCAGGTGTTTTATAAAGTGGTGACACAATGTGCCTTGGTCTAGTAACAAAGATGGAAGGATCAATGGCAGTCTCTGAGGCTCTGGTGAATGGCTGCTATTAGTCCAAGAGGGACCCAGTTGAGAGCTGGATACAGTATAGGCCATTGAGGCTGTGCTGAACTATAGAACCACTTCTGTCCTTCCAAGCTCTGATTGAGATGCATTATTTCTTTGCTGACATGAAAGTCCCTCTGGATCTCTATTGGGCACTGCTGGGTCTGACCTGATAGATTTGAGTAGAAGACAGAAGATAATAGACCGGGGTGATTGGCCTTTGCAGACATTTGACTGAGAATCAGACACTGTGTGTATGTGTGGCTATTTAATGAATACCTGCTTCAATTTATTGATTGTAATGTGCTGTTATCTACTGGATTGTTCTAATCTAGTAGTCTAGTAATGTGATTGCATTACGTTGCCTCAAAAATCCACATTTTATGAATTTAATCTGACATTTTTCCCCAAAGACTGAAATTTACAGTTTCAGTCATCAGCAGCTAGTTGTTGCCAAAATATGAGATGATGTTCATTGGGCATCTAAATGTGCATACCTATGTGTGTATTGTCTATTGCATATCTCCTTTTGTGTATGTCCCAATATCAACATTATTAATTCACATTTCTTTTTGATGAGTCTTTTTCTACTCAGAGTTATCAAATTGACCGTGGTCTAGTGGTTTAGTGAGATAATGTCAGTGGCAACAAAAGTAATTAAAATGTTCCCAGACTTAATGCCCTTTGTAACATTCCTTATTCCACTCACCTATGAGCTTAGCAGCTCAGCCTCATCCTCAGGGCAGTCCAAATGAGAGTAATCTAAATATTACCCGGCACATTGCTTTACAGCTTAAACCAGTCCAAAATCCAATGCATTTCACAACAGTATTTTCCTTTATCATCACTTTAATGCTCATGATTTACATCCACCTCAGCATTTTCATCCCCACAGAAGTTCATACAGAGTTATCTGACCTAGGGTTAGACAAATTAGCATCTAAATACAGCATGTACTGGTGGTGTTGCCAAAATGAGAGGGATTTAAAGCCAACAGAGGTGATTCAGAACCCTGGATAGACTGCTGACTTCAGTTGTCCAAACCAGTCCATTAGCTGACTGTAATTATTTGATAGCAGAGGGGTGCCTACCTCCTGATGTTGTGTTCTCCAGCAGCATGACTTTGGACTTAACTTACATTATGCCCTTTGGACTTTTAAGCAGAGTAAACACCCCAACATGAAACCGCTGCAGAGAAATATGATTCTTATGCCATAGTTGCATGTCCCGCTGTTTCCCCACTCATCACACAATTTCACATATTCCCAGTCCAGCTGCATGTCTGCATAGCTTTGCCCCACATTAGTAACATCCTTTCATACACGCATGGGGAAAATGAGAGCACAGGGGATGAGAGGAGTGAAGGTTCCTCATGTGTTTGCATTGCAAACAAGCTGAGCCATGTGGGGGGAAAATGAATGCCATTTGTTGAGACTAATTAATAAAGAACATGCAGATGTGCAATTGGGGAGGATTTGTTTTTGGTAGCTGGCTCAGCTACATGCTCTTCTTGCTTAATCAAGCAGATAATGGCAAATTCATCTGAGAGAGAACTGGGAAGTGAGAGAGAAAGGGAAAGGGGGGGGGGGAATAAAGGGCTCAACATGTTGTGTACCCCAGATAAAGGTCTAATGACGCTGTGATAAAGAATTGTCTCATGTGATGTTCTATGTTTGGCTGTGTGAAGACAGGTGCTCTACAGATCACACACAAGATGCTCTAAACTAAGCTTTGACTACTATCCTGTGATTATCTTGCATAAAACTTTGATGCTCTTGAACACATTTAGACGCTCACAGGTGTTCTATGAGGAATAAAGCCCTCCATACCACAACCTGCAGTATGATCAGCAAAACATCTGCCTGCATTGAATTGACTGAGTACATTTTGTGCACTCCATGGTTGAATATCTCATAATCAAGATGTTGCACCTGAGGTTGTCTGTCCCTCTGTGCCTCCCTCAAGCAATCCATTCAGCCAACCAGATGACAGTGTGCACATATTGCTAAGGCTACAAGCCGCATGCTGATGGCCCACAAACAGCTTCCCCATCTTTCAGAGGCAGCCGCCGCTCCTAGAGTTTGAGGCTGGTCCTACTGGAGAACAGCTGTCTACAATGACCCGGAGAGATTGGAAATTGAGCTTTAAGAAAGAGGGAAAAAAAGCAATTTATGTTGGCACTATCTCCAGGAAACAGAAAGAAGTTGGAGGATTGTTCCAAAAACACCATCTGGTCTACACTTTGAACTAACCGATCAAAAGCTGTCGGCCAGCTATAACACCACCCCCCCATTCATCCTGTTGTTTTCACCAGAGCCTCCATCAATCCCGCTATCCCCCCCTTCCCTCTATCCATCCATCCCTCCCTCCTCTGCCTCCCTTGCTACCACTCTCTTGACGAATCAGAGGAATTAATAGGCCTGCATATTGATGTGCTGTCGCACGTCGCCTCAAATGGGTTCGCTCAGCAACTCATGCATTTATACATCAAAGTGACAAACAGACTTCTTTATTAAGTAGATATCTGTCATCTCTGAAGGGTTGAAGGTTAGATAAGTGACAGTCCCTGATCCACTCCCAGAGCCCCCGTTGGCAGACTTTGACAGCTGTTGCTCCCCTGACCCTCTTTGCTCGCGGTTCTCCAGGGAGTTGGAGCTATCCAGCAAATTGCTCATCTGACTTCGAAAAGGATGTTAAGTCATCATGTCACTACTGTCCTGCGGGGAGGGAGGCACTGAGGTCTTTTTTCAGGAGGGTCAGTTGTTACACCTCGATCATCCTAAAAGAACCCTAATTAGTAGTAGAATTGACAGTAATGAGCATTGGTGTCCTTAGAAGTCTCTTGGCAGCTCCACAAGAGGAAAAAGTTTGGCATGGTTGAAAAGTACAGTAGAGGAGCGCTTTTGGCAGAAAGGCCTGCAAATTAACTTCCACATTACTGCGTCTATTACCAGCGCCGCCACCTCCAGATCTCTCTCTCTCTCTTATCTCTGTCTCTCTCTCTCTCTCTCTCTTATCTCTGTCTCTCTCCTGCTTCTCTGTGGATTTTTATTACCACCTCCACCGCTGGCACATCTGTCATTTTGCCCCTGAGGTCCTCTCTGCCCACCTTTTTGTCCACCAAATTAACCATGGCCAGGGCTAAAAACACCTACCTCACACTGCTGCTCACAGCTTGGAGCTTGGTCTCCTGCTTTGTTATGACACACACCCACGTGCACTTCCATAAACACACGCGCCCTCCAACATGTGCCTATACACATGCAGGCACAGCCACGCAGATAAGCACGTGCACACACACAAACACACACACACACACTCCTGGCTGCTCTCTAGCTGGAGACCCGCTGGTTCATTGCGGCCTTGAGTCTTCCAGCATCTACCACGTTGTTGTTTTCTTTACTGGCACAGGAAGACCTGGCACAGGTGGGGCTTGTGGATTTGAAGGTGGGAGAGTGGCTGGTGGGGATGGGGGGCACTCTAATGAAAAAAGGTGAGGTGAGGTGTGTGTGTGTCTGTGTGTGTGTGTGTGTGTGTGTGTGTGTGTAGAGGAATATGGCACCTGGACCACCCCCTCTCTGGGGCTTTGTGGCAGCTGAGCCAGCCCAGAGCATCTGCACAGCCACAGGGTAAAAAGCAGTTTTCCTCCACTTCATGCCCACACACACACAGAACCATTCTCCATAACTATACACAATGTTGTTTGGCTGCATGACAGCAGTGTTGGTGCGCCTCTGTAGCTCTCTGTGGATCCGCGTGCCCACAACCACATCCAAACACAGTCCCTGATTACCACATTAGTATTATTGAACACAGAGCACATAGAGTGAGTACACCTTCCAAACAGACTGCTGAACCTACATCAAACCAAGCTCCAGCTCCTTCTCCTCATGACAAATCTACTCCCATCCCTGCTACATTACCAGTGTGCCACTGGTGCTACAAATAGCATAGGCAATGGCAGAAATGTGATTATACTGTTTGAGTCTCCGAAGCAGTCTCAGAAAATTGTTAGCTATTAAGGCGTCCCTAGGCTTTGTAATGTTAAATCTTTTTTTTTTTTCAGTAGAAGCATCTTTTGCTCTGTTTCTGTAGGCAGCAGGTCACAGATCAATGGAAACAACATCCTCTGCAACAATGTCAGTCAAAATGTATTTTTAATTAGCCAAGTTTTATTGATGCACTCAGAAATCACATGTGGCCTGATCTAATGGATCCTCATCGACAGGTTTGGGCAAATTAAGACATAACTAAGAGGTGTTTTAGATGAAGAGCTCTGTTTGTTGCCACTGGGAGGGTTAAACTGAAGTTCCTTTTGAATAATTTGAGAGAATAATTTGCTTTTATGACAGCACAGATTTGCAACTGTTAATTTTGAAAAGTGAGTATCTCACTTTGCAACAGTGGTGAGAATTTCCAACAAGAAATATATATCTATTTTCTATTCAAATTGGTAAAATAACTAGCATTCACACAATGGCAGACTTCAATGTGTGCTTCCGCTTTCTTCCGACTAACTTTTGAGGATTCAGGTTTGTTTTAGACTATGATGGTTGCAACATTCAGCAGGAGAATGCAGTGAGTCCCAGATGTTTTCCTTGATCGATAACTCACTGGAGACTGCCTGAATTGTCCTGATGGTATACTCTCCACCCATCTGCTGCTCCATACAGATTAGAAGATACACAAAAACAAACAAAACATTATTTCCAACTAATATTGGACACAGGTCTGCTTTTGACTTTGCCTTGCTGCATTCGAAGCCTCAACTAAATATATTTAGCATTCCTTTCAAAGCTAGCAGCCCTGACAAATAGCTTCACCTACTTGAAATTCATTCTTTGAGTCTGAGGGGTAAATAATACAGTAGGTAAAACTGTTTGTTTCTCAAGGGACAGGGTTGATATGGGAATTAAAATGTATCTTCAAAAAGCATTCCACCTTTGTCAATTAGGATGAATTAAGTTGTTTGTTAAATTTGCATAATCTGTGTGCTTGTTATTTTAGGAATTGGTTTAATTGTATCTATCACTGTGGTTGTTTATTATTTTAATTGTAATGGATTGCATTGTAGGCTATCCACTGTTTGCAAATTGCCAATTACTGAAAAACTCATTATCAAGTCAAGTTTCCCTTTGATTTGCCGTGTTCTTGCCTTTGAATGTTGCTAATGAATATAGTAAACAACAGTGAGGTAGTATCTTCTCTCCCATACCTGTGAAATATACACACCCAGTTATTCAGCAACTGGGTGTGGACCCATTAGTGGGTGGCAGGAAGACTAAAATGGATTCTCAAATTATTCAGGAGTAATTGCCTATTCTTCTGGAGGAAAAGCTAATGAGTATGTTGTTTAAACCTTTGTAAGTGTTGCCAATGCATTGTAAGATAAGCTGAATAAAAGACTTTGAGCTAGTGGTTTTAAATGGACTAGATTTACTTACGTATGGTAGATCTACATAAGAGGCTGCCAAATCAGTGCCAGTTTTGGGTCACAAGAAAAAACATATTGCAAATGTAGGCCCCCTGAGAAAAAGTGGGACTTTATTGTGTGTGTGTGTGTGTGTGTGTGTGTGTGTGTGTGTGTGTGTGTTGTATCTTTTTCATTTGAGGTCACATGATTTCTAAACTATTTATAAGGTTTCTTTTTTGTCTCCCCTGCAAAATGTGCAATGTTTTTTTCTCTCGAGACTTATTCAGTCCAAGAAAATGTCAACAACAGAGTACTGGTCTCGGGTTTACAGCTCACTACGTGGCGTTTGAGGAGGCTGCCTGTACTGTAACTGGTTGTCTTTGTGTGTCTATGCGTTTCAGATCTTCCACTTGTCAATCTGTCAGTGGAGCCTCAGCCTATTCTGGAGGGCAGCCTTGTGAAATTCCACTGCTCCGCAAAGGCCAACCCTCCGGTCACACTCTACAGGTGAGATCATGAGCAGAGATTTAGGAATATTTCAGGAATATTTATCTCTGGAATATGTCAAAAATGACCATATCCATCCATTTGTCTGACAGTTTGTCCATCTATCCATCCATCCATTTCCCCACTCTTTCCATTTCTTTATCTCTCTCTCTCTCTCTCTCTCTCTCTCTCTCTCTCTCTCTCTCTCTCTCTCCCTCTCTCTCTCTCTGTCCCTCTCTCCCCCACTCCTTCTCTGGAGAACCATTTTGTTTTGTTTGATAGAGATGTTATAACAAATATTTGTGTGGGTTTTCTGGCATAATCCATCATGAACTGCCCTGCAATGTAAAAGAAAAAAAAAGAAAAGAAAAAAAGAAATGTTGGAATTAACTTCAAATGATATACAAAGGTCTTCTCTGATGGATGCTGCTTGTGGATAATACATTTTCACATTAAGTCAAATGTGGAACTTCATTATTGATAGCATTAATCATTGCCAGACACCTTTTATGATGCCATGACACCATTATATCTGCCCACACTTTGAAATGAAAAGAAAAAAAAAACAAAACAATGAAACACTGTCACTGGGAGCCACACTGAAAAATTTAATGAAAATACATCTCACAAAATTAATTCGGGATGCCAATGTCATGTTCCAGTGGGCTGCAGCAAAGGAATGCAATGATTTGTTGCCTAGCTGTTTGCTTTTTTGTCGTATTGTCTCCCTTGAACATTAGTTGTCCATCATTGTGTAGGAGGAAAGCTGGAAATATGATGTGCACGCCATGTGATGAGGTTGTCAAGGTTACAGCTGTGCTGAAATCAGGTTGTGTTCCAAAGTGTAATAAGGCAGGTTTCCCCCCAGCGGCTTCATAGGGGGTTGAAATGTGTGTTGCACTGCATTGTGGTAGAAATGTTGCTTGATTGCAAGTGTGTGAGTTTGAATTTAAAGGAATGGTTCACCTAAAAATGAAAATGTTGTCATACTTACCCGCATGTCAGCCAAAACACCGATGAAGTTTGTATGTTTTCTTGATTTCCATGTAAATTTCTCAGTAGCTAATATGTGGACAAGTGCTTGGTTACACCTGACAGTTTAGACATTTAAAAATAATTAAATTAAATATTTTTTTCCCCTTTACTAGCTGAGGGCATTGTGATAAAACAGCAAAATGAGTATTAATTATTTTCATAAAATCTTTGCGTGGCCTTGGAGAAGTGCAATGCTGAAGTGATTTGTCAAGAGATGGTTTTCTGTGTGGGAGGTTTTAAAAACTGAGCGAAGTATAAGTGGAATGAAATCGATAGTAAAGGGAATTGGCCAGCTCTGAATCTTGTAATGGTACTGGGAAATGAAATGGATGTACAACACACTCACAGGTGGCAAAACAGAGATGTTGCTTTTTTGATGGATTCTGCCCTTTTGAAAAAGGAAAGGGGGGGGGGGGTTGTGATATTGTGGAAAACAAGGTTTGTATTTGATTGTGTAGGTGCACACCAAAGGCAGGTCTTCTATTGCACTCGCAATGGGATTTCGCCGCTATTGTTATGAGACTGGATCAATGCTAGAATCAGACATCTCCCCTGGGTATTGAGAGCTAAGAAGCAATGGCAGCTGAGATGACTTTTCCCTTTGGTTTGACAAACTACAGAATAGAATAAGGTGGGAGGCGGAGGCTAAAACTGGCTAAAAACAGCCACTTTCCCACTCTCCATATTTTTTTATTTCTTCCTCTTCTCTCTCCCTCTCTTCTGGCCTTCCGTAATTGACACAGTCCACTGTCGGATTCGATCATATCCAAATGCTTAGAAGACAGAGTAATTGAGAAATGGCTTTTGATACTACAAGACTATGCTCTTAACCAATTCCCCAGTTTCTTATTTTTTCCAATTTCGATTTATTTGATATTTATTCAAGCACTTATTTTGCTTGGGGCTCCCATGCATCATTGGAGCTCTGGGGCCTCATCATGGCTGCCTGGGAGGCTTCCACCCCCCCCCCCCCCCCCTCCCACCACCACCACCACCACCCCTCTCCCCCTAACCTCCTCCCTCTGGAGACAAATATCGCAGAGGAGAGCAGGGAGCCGGTCGAGCAGTGTGGGGCCGTTATTCAGCACTAATACACTCTGTCTAGCTCAGATCAGATACGGCACAAGGACAGAGTAGTTCTTAGACGGATGGCCTCTTTGCCAACCCCCGGAGTGCCATCCATCCCCGGCGTGCACCGCGCCACTCTGCCATCCTCCAATTGGATGGACACTTGAGACACAGACCCAAGATAGCGGGGGCACCAGTCAAAAGCATGGCGCTTTCTACCGCCCACAACCCCCTGTGATTGCCGCTCCGGTGCAATAAATCCGACTTTAAAGGGGCAAATGGAAATAAGATATGTTTCTACAGATACCTGAACCTGAGCCAGCTCACTTAAAGCTCAAGGGGAGAGTAAAGAGAGAAGAGGTCAGGGAATCAGAGAGGACGTGGTGTGGAGGCGGAGGAGAGGAGGGGTGGGGGGGGGTAGGGTAGAAGAGAGGAAGAAAGTGCTGAAAAGTTAATATGCTGTTTAAAGCGGGAATGAAGTGAGAGTAATGGGCATGCGTTTCAGTCAGCACTCAAGTGTGCTGCATGAATCAACGCCTTCTGAGAGGGAAAGAGGAGGGCTTCTGAACGTCTTCATTACCTGTTGATAATGGTGGGAGGGGTGACTGGCGTACATCACAATCACGCACAAACACCCCGCTGATGAAGATGCAAAGGCTTCTTCCGGATCCAAACAAGAGCTCACCAGAGAGATGGGGAGAGAAAGGGGAGAATAACAAACAAGGCAAATCAGGTCCCTTGTCTGCACGTTCAACCATGCACCGAGCGACAACAAAACCAGCTTTTTTACATGACACCGCAGCAAACGACATCCCAATCCGCTCCGCACTTAAATATTTCCGATGTTGTTGTTGGTGCCGGATTGTTTGTTGTCTTTTTGTTTGTCTGACTCTACCATCTCAACCCTCTCCCTTCTTTTTACATATCTCGGAGGTAAAGCTAATTAATGAATTGTGCAGCCGCGCCACTCTCCGTCATTCCATTTTTTGACACAAAAAGCGGAACTCTCTTTATGCCTCCCAGTGCATCCCGCCATGAGCCGCAGCCACAAATATGTGCGAGAGAGAAAATCATGCGTTAACAATAAAGTGTTTTACTGCCCCTGTAAAAAATAATACAAATAAAGGGAAGTGTTTTAACACAGCAAATTAAATTGATGTCACTTGCTACACCGGCAGTTGGTGGGGAACTGGTGATTTGGTTTTGACTAGTATGCTCTTTATATTTAATGCCACAGGTGTAATGCTAGACAAACACGGCACTCGCCTTTTCTTTGAACAGAAAGACACTCAAATGACAGCCTCCGTTGCACGTCTTCAACCCCATGTCAAAAATTTAATGTTTTTCACGATGTATCAGAAGAAAATACATATAACATTGTTTTTCTCTTCCAATATTAGGCCTCTTGTCACATTGTGTCAAAGCAGCAACCATCTCGGTTGTGTTTTCATTTGTGTCTTTCTGTAGCGACAGATCACAATTTGATGTCCATGTCAAAACGACAGCATGTTATTACAATATCGTAGGGTTTTTTTTTTTTATATTCCACTGGTATTTTGACAGTCATCATTATGAATATGCATATAAGGGGAGAATAGAACTGCACTCTAGTGTGCTTAACCATGCTGACAATTGTGCGGCTTGATTTACCATGCTGATGGCATAGATACCTATTTAATTTAATTGAATTGTCACTGTTCAGCAAATAGTAAATTCTCTTTCCCTTTCATACCTCCATCATCCTCTGGTTTCATTAATGGCAGACTTGTTTATCTGTATTATAACAGCGTCAGTGTACACACACGCGCACATACACAAACACGCACATATTGTACACATAAAAACGCACGCAAACACTCAAGTGCACCTGATTCACACCCCTTTGTCTGAGCTAAATCCCTGAATAGGATAAACCAGAGTAAAGTGAGTCAGCTATTGAGTAAGCATGCACTGGCCCCTCTAACCTCCCAATGGGAATGCAGGTGTTTGTGTTACCCTGGGCCAGCTATGTTTAGACATGAGTCTTGGAGAGCGCCCAGCACACCAACAGTGCTCCCATACTCCCTGCAGAAGACGGCATTCTGTCTCCGCTCCCTCTAACGCTGTCTAGGCCTCCCAATCCTGGCAGCCTCAACCTCCATTTGGGAGCAACCTGCTGCCCGAACATCTGTGCTTACCTCATTACGGCTCCTGCGGTATCAGCTAGTAAAACCTATGTGCAAACCATTCTGCATACAGACAGTGAAATACAGAGAATTTGTGCAATTGTCGTCATAATCAGCATCAGTTATCATTGTTATCATCATCGTTGTCCTCATCATGATCATCTCAGTTGTCATCAGCATAATTTTCATCATCATTATCATCGACATCAACATCATTGTCATCATTGGCATCATCATCATTGTTCCCATCATCATGATCATCTCAACTGTGATGAGCATAATTCACGTAATTATCATCATCATCATTTTTTATTATCGCCATCATCATCATTGTCATCAACATTGTCATTGCCATCATCATCATCACCATCATCATCATCGTCATCATTGTCATCATCATCATCATCATCATTGTCATCATCAGCATTGTCATCATCTTCAGAAACAGCAACAGAGACGTCTTCAACCATTCTCCTTCATATTCGTAGACACACTGGTTGAGTGATGCGATGAACATCAACAATCATCATCATCATCATTACCATAGTGATTATCATAATCTTTCATTCAAAACATAGCATACACACTTGCTTTTCTTTTCCCTGTGCCGATACTTAAGGGATACTTGAGTAGCTGTTCGAAGAATTAGGTTGTGGATGTATAAACTGCATATATATTCTCTCCCTAGACTCCCCAACAGAGAATGCATCTGATATATAGTTACTTGCACACACACACACACAAACACGAGTATGCCCTACACTAGAATACTACTACTGGATCAGTTATATAAGAGGCTAAACGGGCCAAAAACACCCGTCTGCCCTAATTTCAATATTTTTGGCAACACAGGTGTCGCTGAGCTCTCAACTGCATCCTTGTCACACAGTAAGAAGAACACAACTTTGGAAAAGTCTGCTGTCTGAAAAAAAAAAAAGAAAAACATGCAAAAAAGCCTGTGAAGCCCAATTAGAATTCTGCTTCACTTCACTTACTGATTGAATGAGGTAATCTGTTCTCATTTAAATGATAGCATTTCAGTCAAGCATGGGGCCAGCTTAGTCATGGGAAACAAATGAGTTCCCTATCCCGTGAAAACTGCTCTCAGTACTGGCAGGAATAGAAAATGGAGACAGGCACCGGTTCTGTTCTCATTGTTTTCATTCACCACATAAGCATGCAGCCACGTCTCTATTGTGGAAGGTGGCAGCGTTTAGATGCATGATGCATTGAAGGTCCCAAAACACCATGTAAATTTTCCAAAGAGACCCGAGACGTCCGCAGATGCCTCGGCTCCGGTTTTATAAATGGGCCTTGTCTCTCGCAGCAGCGGAGAGCCGTCCACGCCACGCAGAGCGAGACGGCACTGCCCGTGACATCATAAAAGTGTTACCTAAACACGTAGGGAGTGTCTGTATCCCCATCACAGAAGCCATCGTTCACAAACACAAACAGATGTTCTTTATGTGATCCCGTGTCAATTTATTAACGTCAGCTGTTGTCTGCAATACAGTATGTGTCAACCGACGTCTTCAAAGGTGGGGGAGCTACCCATTTGTCATTTTGTGATTTGTTTTTCTTAGCTGGCACTCTGCGCTGCGCTCTCTGCTTGGCGTAATGAGGAACGTGCTGTCTGCTCTGAGTCGCCAGGGAGCTTGTCACAGCATGGAGGGCTGCCACAAAAATATGCTGAAGCCAGCACAGAAACCTGCCCCAGAATGATGATTTATTCACACAAAAGAACGCTATTGACACAAGGAGGGGTGAAAACCTGTCTTAATGCCTCTTCCCTTTCCCTTCATTTTTGTGTCTCTCTCCCTTCTACTGTTCTCATCAGGTGGGCCAAAGGAGGAAGCATAATCAAGGAGGTCTCCGGAGACACCTATGAGGTGATTGTGGACCACTCCTTTTTTACAGAGCCCGTGTCCTGTGAGGTCACCAACCCCCTCGGCAGCACCAACATCAGCCGCAACGTTGACGTCTACTGTGAGTGGCTCCTTAGGCAATTCTGTATGCCTTTTCATAGTGCTGTTCAGTAATGCCAATGACGTGATGGTGCATCATTATAGATTTTTTGCTGTGTCTTAAATTTTGATACTGAAGTGTTGGTGCCACCACAGTTTATGCCTGATTATGGATGAATCGTGACCAGTTTGATTGTGTTTATTTCAACAGTTGGTCCTCGCATGGCTGCGGAGCCCCAGTCCTTACAGGTGGACCTGGGATCTGACGCTGTGTTCAACTGTGCCTGGACAGGAAACCCCTCCCTTACCATAGTCTGGATGAAGAGGGGCTCAGGAGTGGTGAGCTTTTACACTGATATGCATTGCTTTTGACCTTTGTTTCAGTCTCTGGTACATTCAGTGGTTTACAGTAAATTCAAAGCTGTATTTCTCTGATAAATCCTATGATCTGGACTTTGATCCACTGTATAATATACAGGGAAGGATGGTATGGATAAAGATGGTGCCAGCTATATGCAACATTTACTATTCAATGGCATACTATGTTTTCTGGGCTTCCATGCCTTATAAGAAGTATTAGAGTAGGTAGCTGACCTCATAGCTAAAACCAGGTGTTTGGAAATGGCCGTTAATCCTAAGATTTTGAGGCAGTTGGAGTCCCAGCCTGTTTACGTCTCTGCTCTCTGACACTTGGCTTGAGATGCGTTGATTTGATCTAAGAAGCAGACTCATTCCACCTTTCCCTTTGTCAACGTCAAAGGGCAAAGCCAACCCCCTTACTCCAGTGAGCTCAGCCCCTAAATTGGATTTTAATAATTGAGGAGAGGTGCCCTTTAAGGCATTAAACGGTCCATGTGCTGCCTTGCTTTTTTTTTCCCGCGGAGCTGCCTTGTTGCTGTCACAAACGTGAAGGTGCCTTTGCTGTCATTGCTCATTTGGTGATCTTTGACTTTACTTTTTTGCTGCAGGTTCTGAGCAATGAGAACATCCTGACGCTGAAAGCGGTGAGACAGGAGGATGCTGGGAAATATGTTTGCCGTGCTGTGGTCCCACGAGTCGGGGCTGGGGAGAAGGAGGTTTCACTCACTGTCAATGGTAGGCTATAAGACATTATTGATATGTCTGCACACAAACTGCCACACATGCACACACACACACACAGTTATCAAATACATACACACACATACGCGTACACACACGAGTGTGAATCCTGAGGTCTGGGGTCACTGCCGCCAAGAAGAAAACAATTTGTCACTGCAGTCTGTATTCTGCTTCCTCTGTGGTTTACAAAAGGAATGAAAAATATAAATCAACCTTCAATCTGTGGAACTTCCAACAGATTAAGCTCTACCGTTTATTTTCTGTTCACCAGTCTTTTCTTCGGTAAATCACTATTTTGGAGCCAAGGTTAATTTGCTTAGACAAGTATAGAAATAAAACAGCAGCCATCACACACACACAGCCCAAGGATGTGACACGTAGCATATCCATGCAAATTAATTTTCATGACAAAGGTAATGTGATAAAACAGAACTGTTTCATCAAGTGTCATCATTTTGGAGTCTTATATATAAAGCAATAAATATAGAGACCGACTGTGCTCTCTTTTCAAGATATGGTCGCGCATTTCATAAACAGACGAAATGTACTTAAATGCTGATTATATTCTGCAGGAGTCGCAGGGAAGCTGCCTTTTCTGAGGCAGTGACTGACTAATGAATACCAGCCTTGGTGGGAGACCTGGCAACTCTCAAACAAATGACTTCATTATCAGTGCTTGATATTCACAGAGCGTGCTTTGGTGTGGCAGAGGCTCTTGGTTGTGGGATTTACATGTCTCTTAGAGAGTCTTTTCTCCCCATGTCCATCTGAAAGCAACCTGGGCCAAAACAAGAAATTGAGCGAGGGTTTTAAGATGTTGGCAAGATGTTGTTGACTTGATCGCTGGCAGTGTTTCAGAGAACATTTCAAAAACGAACAACACAGAGTTTGCCTGTAAGCAACGTTGGTGCTGATTTGGGGATGAAGATATATCATGTAGCAAACAGTACTGTATGTGTAAAGATTTTCTTTTCAAAACTCAGACAGTAGTTGAGCATATCAGAGTGAATGGGATACCAGCACCCCCTCCAGCACAAGATCAGAACCATGAGCTTCTATGAACTGCAATGAGCTCCCTCCTCAATCAGTAATTCAGTCAAAATCAAGGCAGAACAGGTGTAAAACAAAATCATGACTAATTCAGTCGTCTCCCATTCTGTTGTTAGCAACTCATACTGGCATCCCTTCTGCAGCCTGAATATGTAAACAAAATACATAATATCCAATTTGCCGGTTTGTTTTGATGCATCTCTTTCTTGCTCATGTAACTATGGAGATTGTGTTGTTTTTGAAAACAATGCCATAAGAGAAAGAAGATGGATTGTTTTAATAAAGATTATAACACAGCAGATCTCAGAGCACATTGGAAAACATACAACAAAGCTGAAATGGCATGTTTACTTGGTCTCCGCAGACTTCATTCAAGCATTATCCAAGTTCTTTGGATGTCTTCGAGTCTCTTTTATTTGTTTATATTCTTCCTCTCTTCTTCTGCGTCGCGCGCCTCCCGGCCCGAATTTGTATTTGACATTCAAAAGCTGCCTTCCTTTTTACCCTTCTGAATAATTGAAATTCATCGCTTTTCTCCAAACCACATGAGGAGTCCTGAGTCATATTTTTTTTTCTTCCCCAGTCCTTGAGGCAAATCAGATTGTCAAGCCTGTGAAAGTACAAACGGTGCGGTTGAAGTGGTTGCACGTGGGGAGCTCTCTCCTGTGGTCGGTTCATTGATTGTCCTATGCCACTGTCTCAACTGTGGATGAATGTGCGCACTCCTCACCTCTCATCAGCTCCAGCCCAACATCTTTGACAGTTGGCGGGACTCAATTGATTCTGACAGTGAATGAGTAGCATAACGAATGACCGCGCTTCTCTGGAGGACTGCCTTGATCACATCTCAGGCAATGAGCAGACAGGAATGCAGCGCATGTTTAGACTGTTCATGATGTGAGGGCGTCTTCTGCATGTGTGAATGTTTTTGATATTTGTTTTCCCCGCAGTTATCCCCCGCTTCTTTTATGCCATCAATTAAAATACATGTTTAGAATTTGTCATTTTCCTTTCCTTTCCTCTCTCTCTCTCTCTCTCTCTCGCTCTCTTTCTTTCTCACCCTCCCTTCTGCCGTTGTGTGTCACTGGCTCCCACTGTGGCATACCACACAGACATGAGGAACCCTGCTTTCCCCTGGGAAGAATGTAATTTAATTATAATCAAACAGCTAGCAGGGGAGGCAGTTTGTGTTTAAATCACTAATGGATACATATTGCTTACTCTAGTTGAACATTTTCACAACGGAAAGCACCTCAGCATTTGTTTGAAGCCATGCTTGAGTGTAATTATTCTATAGGGTGCATGTCTGAAATAGTTAAATTGGCTACATGTGTGAAGAAGGGGTGTACACTTCCATGCGTGTGATTATTTATACAGTACACAATATGTATGCATGGGTTTTTCCACTACCCTGAATGAGTTGGAATTGATTGAATTCAACTGACATGCTTGAGAAGATTTAGCCTGCATACACTTAAGGTCCATATGTTCATGGAATACAGACTAATTTATATGTATGCACAGGTGTGAGTCTGTACATCTGTCCAGCGGTGTGTGTGTGTGTGTATGTGTGTGTGTGTGTGGGCAGGCCAGTATGTATAATCATACTCTGTTGGGCAGCCTAGGGAGAGAGCCCATTACCACATTAAGGGAGAAACAGGGCTGGAGGATCCCCCAATATCCCACAGAGCACCAGGTTGTTATAAATCTTTTTTTCTGTCTTTCCTCCTTCTAGACGCAGCCTTTATATGCCTTGTAAATTAGCATTTCAGCCTTCCTCAAACTGGCAATGACACCGTCTGAGAATAGTGCAAATTAACGACAGAGAAAACTGCTTTTAAGATACAGTACAATTTATCTGACCAGTTCAATTTAAGTATAGTAAGAGATCCTTTGGAGGACTTTGTAGTTGTTAAATAAGATACTTGCAACTTACTTTTCCCATTATATGTACCTGTCACATGTACTTATAAAAAGCTCAGATACTAAATTTCAGCGTGAAAAAACATCTTCAATCCAATAACTCACCATATAAAAAAGCTAGTTGCGGGGCAAGTTGTTTCTGCAGGAGGTGCCATGCAGCAGTTCCGGCTTGTATCTACAGGCTTATAAGAAGTGCCTGAGATTGTTATGGAGCACAACAGCTCAGAGGTCAACAGCTCCAAGGTTCCTTCTGTGTGTCCAGGGATGGTATAATGGTCAAGAAATCTGCCTCTGGATGTACAACCAATGAACTGGAAAGGAAGCCTAGAAACGAACAGAAAACCCGGCACACTAGGACTCACTTTCCACATGCCAAGCTGTAGATAGACTACTGAGATGGAACTGACCCAGGGCTGGAAATGGGCCGGAACACGTCGTTTCAGAAGTAAACCTTCAAGTGTGTTCCAAATCAGATGGAATTTGTTTTTTCAACTAATGACTATGGATCTTTCTCAATATGTGTTCTTGTGTCCTCCATGATGTGTTTGATGTAATATTTACTGGCCAAATTATGATTCCAAAACAAAAACTCAGAGAATGGAGCATGGACAAAGATCTCAGAAGTTTACTTGCCAACCGAGGATGAATCAGATTGTGACTTGGGTCGGTGAGAACGAATAGGAAACCCCAAGATGCATTGGGAGAATGACACATCACATCCAAACAGCGCAGTCTATAGTACACAGCCGTATAAACTGTGGAAATGAACGCCTAACAACATCAAGCACACAGCCCATCTCAAGCTGTAAAGATGTGATCTCTCCTCTTGTGCTCTTGAGACATTCGTTCCCTCCGAGACAACTTGGGAAGAATGTTCTCCACAAAGACAGAAGTATCAACTTGCCATTCTTAGATTTAATAATCACCTTAAGATTAACATTTCTATTCAAAATGGATAGTTGTATGCATTGCACACTGAGGAGCACCCTCTTCAGTGTCAGCAGCCATGCGAGCGCATTGAACAAGGAACACTCTCCTATAAAGCTCATTTGGGCATAAAAATAGAAACACCCTCCTGTTCATTGTCTCTGAGGCAGTTCCAGACTTTTCATGTTTTCTGGCATTAGGAGGGAGTTTTTGCTTGTAAATACTGACTAAACCACAGGAATAACATGAGTTCATGAATTTAGTGCTATTATCACCCATTAAAAAATGTAAATATAGCCAAAGTGCTAATCGTGGGTGGATAAAATGATTTGTGTCTGGCTTGTGCCATCTACTCTGACTTCACTGTAAATGCACTGTATATATATAGTCTCCTGTGGTATTTGAAGGGAAGACAATATGCATCCCACAGCATGCAGGAAAACAGAGAGGGAGAAAAAGCAATCTGGTCCCGGTTGTAAAGATGTATTGAGACAAAATAGGGAAAGATGGTGAAGTTGACTGTGAGAGCACTCGAGGGCTTCTGGAGGTAAGTGTTCCAGTTCAGAACTGATGACTGCTATAAAGAACAAAGTTCATTTGGGCAGAAAACCTTAAACATTCTGGGGGTCTACAAAATCCCTGTCCGATTTTTCCAACTCCATATGTGACATGTTTATGATTTCTGGCTTTAGGGGATAGATTACATTAAAGAAAAAATGTGAATATAGGTATAGTGCCAATAGTGGATGGAGGACGATGACATTATTTGATTCTGGCTTGTGCAATCCACTGATGTGGTGTGTTGTGCTGTCTACAGTATATTTGAAATAAATCATGCAAAAAAAGCAGGATTAATATTAACAGTAATGAATCTTTCTCACCCTCACATTTTAAAAAACTGTTAACTTATATTGAGGCATAAGTATTGACTGAAAGAAATCTTCTCTGATTAAATTAACTGAAAACACTCAAGAATAAACACATACACAGGACCTCCATATAAAAAAGTAAAATCTGGCAACCACTGACCCCACTAGACCTTTTTCTTCTGTATCCCTTCACCCTGTGCTCTCTCCGTCAAAAAAGAAAAGAGAGAAATCACCAGAGCCGCTGTGAAGTAGCATGGAAATGTCAAACTGTTGTTCAAAGCTGATGCCCCACAGTGTCTTCAATTTAGGAAGGAAATGTAAGGCCCGGCCTTTGACTCTCGCTCCGATATCACGTAATCAGATGGCAGTGCCCACTCCAAAAGTTGACACCTCCTCTCTTGAATGAATAAAACATGTCACGCAATATTTTGACTACCTCCCCTGACACTAACACTGGTGTAGCAGTGCCACCCACCTCCACCCACCAACTTGTTCATTCTCCGATCACACAGAGTACACAAACTCCTTAGGAACCATTCCAAACAACCACACACACACACACACACACACACACATACCACAATATAGCACTACACATACTCAGACAGTCTGAGCCAGGGAGATAAAGCTATCTAATTATATTCCTCATTTGCAGCTTTGATCCATAGAATAGATCCTCCCCAGCCACTACCGCACGCCTTGGGCAGCCTGCAAGCAATTGATCTTGCTGTGTGTTTACCATAGGAGCCCATACGAACCACATATACACATTTCACACGCGCATGCACACATACACACATACAGATGTCCTTATATCAAAAGTAACACGTAGATACAGTACGTGTTACAGTGAACAGTCTAACAGTTATCCCGTGTCGGCGAACCAATGTAAGGAAGGGACCAGTTTTCAATACAGTGTGTGTGTTTGTGTGTTTGTGGGGGGTTGGAGGGGGGGGTTGGGTTGTTTGCTACAATCATTCCACAGCAGTAGCAGCAGTAGCAGCCTTCCAGCATCCTCCAGTAGCATACCAAGACACCATCTGGCAGAGTCTCATTAAAATGCTAATTCATTTTAATAAGAGACAGGTAATAAACTGCAATTATGTATCGTCAGAGAGATGCCAGAGAGCGGGAGTTTGAGGGAAGTTGGCGGGGAAGCGAGTTGTCTTACTAATCAAGAAGCTGCCTCTCCAGCCACCCCCTCAAACACACACTCTTAACCCTAGCCATCACAAGAGATGTGTTTAACATTTGATTCTGCCAGCCATTTAAAGGCCTATTTACCAATTCACAGGATAAGATGTAACTTTGCCTTTGCGCTATTTTCGGGGGAGCGCCGACACAGAAACTGCGTGTCAGAGGAAGTGGAGGTGGGTGAGAGCGAAAGAGTGAGTCAGTGGAGTTTTCAAGTGGGCACCTCCCATCCGTTTATTTGAATTAGCGCTTCCACAAGACTCATCAGGAAGTTCTGGCGTCCCGCAGCCCCAACCACTCTCAACACTGATCAGTATTTTATCTGATCTGCATTACAGCGCACCTATACTTAGGCTTTCATCAAAACCACAGCATTACATCCAAGGATTTCTACTCTCATCATTGGTTTCAACTACAGGCTAATGGAGCGTCTTGAACGGCCTGCTCAGCAGTTCGGAAATGGAATGGCAACAACAATCATCACTTAAAGGACAGCTGACCCACTGTTGAAGCCTATACTTGCAGCCCCTGTTGAGAGACTGGCCCCACAACTGGCTTTGTTTACATAGTGATTCATTGCATTAAAAGGCTTTTTCATTCACTCTTTAGCTTACTGTTGAGCTTTTCTTAAAAGCATCAATGTTATGTGACAGCTAAACACAGGTTTTACATATTTTAGAGGCTGTTAAGGTTTGTGTACAGTTGTAATATTTATGAACAGTGGAGTAAAACAGACCAGTGTTTTGAGTTATAATGGGTTTTATTCCAGAAGGCATATGTAGGACATGTAGGAACACACCAAAATACATTTTGGGTTGGATGCTTGAGGAGAAAGAGGTTTCCATGTGAGTAGAGTGGGTACTAGCGGCTCAGTCACTTGCTAACCTAGTGTTGGGTGAAGGGTCAAATCTCCTGTGAGTAAATTGAATGAGGAGAAACACTGTGGCAAGTGTGTTATTTTTCCACCGCGGCATTTTTCTCTTTCCATCTCTGTAGTCCTGATTATGCTCCAAAGAAATGCCTCAGCACTCTCCACTGTGATCCTTATCTCAGTGGGGGAAATCAAGCCAGCCATAAATCAACTATTTCTCCATCCAGAATGAGGTCTGGGTCCACACTCATGCCCTTCATTCAGTCCTGGCCTGTCCTTGGTTAGATTGCGTCGAGGGTTGAGGCATGTTCATATCGAACCACAATACAATCTTCCCCAGGAGTCCCAAATTACTGTACACTTCAGGTATTCCTAGTTGGAATTGGAGAGCGGATTTTCTCCGGGGAGAAGACGACAGCTAAAAATCAATTACAATACAACGTGTCACAAGAACTTGATTAAGCAGAATTGTCACATGACCTCAAACTGAAAATGAATTTGATGATTCATTTTTCACTGTATCTGACTCACTTTCAAACTTTTATGATCATTCCAAATAGGGCCTCCTACCATCTCCAGTACTCAGACTCAGCAAGCGCTACATGGGGAAAAGGGACAGATCAAATGCTTCATTCGAAGTACGCCACCTCCAGACCGCATCGTAAGTATTTGAACTATTTTATCTTAAATGTCATTGCTTGATTTATGTTATTTTAGAACAAGCACACCCGAACAGCACCCAAACAATGCAAATTACATGTAAAGTATAATGACCCCTTTCTCATGACAATATTTGATTGATATATCCATTCATGGGAGAAATCAAACCATTGTACAGTAAAGTATAATGCCCTGACAGCTCTATTGCTCTATTGATTAAACTATCTTAAAACATGGGCAGTGCAAGCAAGCAAATGAATGTTATAGTATTTCTCGATCATTTGTTTTTGTATGAATAGGGGGGCATGAAGCATAGCGAGCTTAGGCCCTTAATTTCTCATTTAATGCATACTTATACTCTGTTAGCACAGATCCCATTAAGATTTATGGACCTTAGATAAACAGCCTACTCTCTGAGCCCCCCTTTGTGCTATTATTAATTTCTGTGTGTGTGTGTTTGTGTGTGTGTGTGTGTGTCTGTGTGTGTGTGTGTGTGTGTGTGTGTGTGTGTGTGTGTGTGTGTGTGCGTGTGCGTGTGTGTGTGTGGGTGGGCGTGCGCATGTTTAATTGCGATGCACTGTCATCTAATGTGTGTTTTGTATATTGATGCCCAGCATTAACCAGCCACATAATTAATATCCAGTTTATTTGATGGGTGAGCCTGTAGAGGCAGTGGTTACTAGGTCTTGAATAATAATCCTGGATTTCAAACTATTTATTCTTCACATTATGAAAGTGTCATTACAGAGGCCCTGTTTTCCTTGCCATATGTCAAAAAAACAAATAAGACAACAATTGTGAAACTATACACCACCTACTGTCTTTTTTCTGGTTAGAATTTGTGAGTCAGAAAAAAAAAACACTTTTCCTTTTTTCTATGATATATTACGCTTTGCTTAGTTATTTCAGAAAAAGAACATGACGTAGTGTGCATTTCATTCCCTAACCTGGAGGTCAATGAAAACAGTATATTTTCACTTCAGAAATGCTTGAACCAAGGTTAAATTTATAATACTTAATCTGCATCTCATCACTCTATTCAGCCACCAGACGATTTTTGCAAACTTGAATATGTTGTCTTGAATGAAGTCTTGAATGTGTTGTTTATCCTTGAATTTTGATTCAGCTCTACCCGTCTTTATCCAGTAAAATCTATGTCCCCATTCTGTAGTTGCACTGCCAGTTAAAAGTACTTAACACTGGAAAAATTAAGCATGTGATTCACACTGCGGCCGCCCAAAATGAATGCACTCTGTATTTTGAAGTGCCTTGAATAAAAACAGACACTAAATGGCATATGCTAAATTAGCACAACACGGCATAAATCGTTAATCCGGTGAGTAAATCTTATTTTTTTCCCACAATGTCACCACAGCGCCATGAGCATCAAGAGGCAAATTCAGATCAGTCTGTCAGGCGTCAGGCACATCACTCTATACCTATGATAGATAGATAAACTTTATTGATCCCCGAGGGGGAAATTGGGTTGGTCATGTGCGCATAGGAAGAAAGATCACACAGTCCATAAAACACATAGAAAAAACAATACATTCCAAGAAGACATAAATATTGCTCAGGAACCAGCCAGAGCCGATAAAAAAGAAACAATAGTAAAAATCCATTGTGATACCAATACAATGCAATTCCAATACATACGGCAAGATATAGGCTTTTACAGTACAGCCAGTACAGCAATACAAAGCCTATTCTTACACATAAAAACAAAGGCCAGTGAATACCCAATACATAGGCTACAACATATAATAATAATATAATAATATGCACTATAACATGGAGAAAATCATTTTCTACAAACAATGTCTGCTGTTTTTTTGTGATTTGAAAACATTTTAGCTAGCTAGCTGTAGCTTGCAAAACCAGTGCGCCATGGGACTGTTCAAACTCTGTACTTGTTTTGGTGCATTAATTTTAACACATACCATCTCTTTTCCTTCCCTCTCATGTCAGGCCTGGTCCTGGAAGGAGACGGTGTTAGAGTCCGGGACGTCGGGCCGCTACACGGTGGAGACGGTCAGCACGGAGGAAGGAGTCATCTCCACACTGACCATGAGTAACATCGTCCCCGCTGACTTCCAGACCATCTACAACTGTACAGCGTGGAACAGCTTTGGCTCTGACACCGAGATCATACGCCTCAAGGAACAAGGTGGGAGCCAAGGTTCGACAGGTTCCACCTTCCTCTTCTTCAAATCACGTGGCCGTGGTTCCCTGGTGTAGAGTAGAGCTGAAGTCATAATGCTGTGGTGTTTGTGCGTCTGTGTGGTTGTGGCAGTCTTGTTGTGAGTGTGCGTTTGTGACTGCACATGTTTGCATCTATGCCTGTGTGTGTGTGTGTGTGTGTATGTGTGTGAGATGGGATTTGATAGCTACTTGGTCATCTATGGCTTGGATTTGAATGGATGATGTTGACGCACAAGATGCTTCATAGATGTATATAATCAAATGACACATTCAGTATTATAGCGCAAGTATACAACTATATGATTACTTTGATGTATCACTTACATATAGAAGAATATGTTTTTTTCCAAATCCTATCAGAAGTAAGTTGTTGACAGAAGAATGTCTAACACCAGCAGATGTCAAAATGTGGCATTCTACCAGTTTAGACCTGCAAGACGGAATAAATAGCACATGGCAAGAATTCTGAAACATTTGATGAAAATGTAATGACACTGATACATTTCTTGCAAATTAATTTTCCATGTTAACGTGTTAAGGTGCAACTCACGAACATAGTCATTGCAGTCGGTGGCCCTGAACACATTCTGCATCCTGAATATACAAGATACTGTGCAGCACACAACACAGCAGACACAGCTCTCTGCTTTCCGCTTTCTTCGAGCAAAAGCTTCATTAAAGCATCCTCTATTTGTTTTGCAGTGCTTCATAAATGAGTACTTTTCACTTGTTTACCTTCTTCCCTTTCCAATCAGGGAAGCTGTGTTTTCTATCCACTTATCCCAAATGATAAATTATAAGCTGCTTATGTGAAAGTGACATTGATCAATGAAGACATTAAATAGGCTTTAATGGCGTAGGAAGAGCACTCAGTTGTTTTGCATTTGTTTAAAGTGCGAGAAGGTCATTAATGTGGGTTGGTAACTCAGGTCCTCATTATAGTGCACTTTGTAGCAGGACCAGCATATATATACATATATATATACACACAGTATATATATATATAGATATATATATATTTATATGTGTGTGTGTGTGTATATATATGCGTGTGTATAACACACTCACACTAATGCACACACTCTTACACTCTGTTTAGTACTCAATGAAAATAAAAGCTCTCAGCCAAATACCTTTATTAGCTTAAATGAGTGTAAATTAAAAGTTATTAGACAGTAGGATAATGAGATATCTGTTTACCCTTGCTGATACACAAAAGGTTTACTAATTAGTTTTCCTTTGAGTTTGCTGTTGGTTGAGTATACAGGCCATAAATTCATTTCATGCCATTGTGCCCATGGGATAATGTCAAAGTATCTTAAAGGGATAAAGTATAGCATATCTTCCCTTCGTTTGTGTGTGTTGAAGAGGCAAATGTGTGTGTGTGTGTGTATGTCTGAGAGAGATGGCCTCTACGTCTTAGTACTGTATTGTATTCTACTATTCTGTACCATACATATTGAGTGTATGGGTTGGAAATCTTTACAATGTGTTATTGTAGAAGGACATGTTCTTTTGGTTGCAGAATCTCTTCCTGTGGCTGTGATCATCGGTGTGGCCGTGGGAGCCTTTGTCGCCTTCATCGTCCTCATGGGCACCATCGGCGCATTCTGTTGCACCCGCTCCCAGAGAAGTATGTCTCCACTTCCCTGCTGCACCCACCGAAGCATGCATGCCACAGCCAAAGTAGAAGACATGGTCCTCAGGCGCCACTGCCAAATGTCCATCTATTCAAATATGTTGGCGAGAAAAGTAATTTCATCTCATGTTAAGTCTGCGAATCTTATTAGTGCAAAAATCTGCCAGTATTTGACTTGGCTCAACAATTTTGACATCTGTAAAGTGGAGTGGCATACCTGACTTCAGGATGATGCCGCTTTCTTCAAGAAATATTCTGACTCAAGATAAATTGCATTTGAACTTGGTGCCAGATTTAACACAAGATCAAATCACTTGTTAAGATGGACAATTTTGGTGCAGAGATAGCCAGAACGTGTTAAGGGCTCATGTCATGCAATCTCAGTCTGAATGCACTCCCATTTGAAGCTACTTCCATCCTGTGTTATGTTCACTGCCACCCATCCATGTACCAAGTCACTCAGGTTAGAGACAGTCAGCCACTGCCACTGCCACTTTCCAAGAACCAAACTGTGCTACTGGTCCCCTCAGCATGTCTATTGTCTGTATACTACAGAGGACGCGCACCTGGTTATGCCCTCACTGCCCGTCTCCATCTGTGCTCACCAGAGAGAACTTGCAAGCAAAATTAAGACAGAAAGTAAGACTTTGTTATATGACAGTATCATCAGCATTGTCCCAAACAGAATGAGCCGCCGTGGAAGGCTGTGTGAGATTGCATATGTATGCAGAAAAAGATAATCTTGTGTTGGCAGGAAACAAATGATTCATAATGCTTTGTATTGTTTTTCGGGAAATGGGGGAGCTCTCGCAAACCAAACCCAGGGATCCTGCTAAATTCCATAGTATTGCAAAATGCACTGGGGGAAATTATAGTATCAACAAATACAGAAGGGTGTTTATCCAGCTTATTGAGATACATGTCTCATCTGTTTCTGCCAGATCTAAAAGGAGTCGTGTCGGCGAAAAATGACATCCGGGTGGAGATTGTACATAAAGACCACAATGCAGCACGAGAAAATGAAGAGCACACCTCCATGAAACAACTCATGGTGAGTGTGAGTGTCGCGCCATACTACTTTTCACTTCTTGTTCCTGTTTTCTTACAAAGTAAACACTCAACAGAATGTATACTTTTATTCTGTACGTCCTGTTGATACTCACAGCAAGATAATGAATGCCTTTTATCTCCGGGATAGCTTTAATATTAACAGCAGTTTCCTGCAGAATAAGCCGCTTTATGAATAATGGAAAACAGAAAGCTATGTAGACAGTATATGCTCTGTGGTAAGGACACAGTGCCTATATTTAGCAATATTATGCCACCACTCCTGTAAGCAGAATAGGCCCCTGAACAGTGTAGCTATGGAAATGTTAAACTCATATTGGGTAATCTTACAGTTGGTTTACTACTGTATCTGCATGCCCTCTAGACACACAGAAAACCCCTGCCTCTTTGGTATTGAGTGTTGTGGTTTCTATGCAGTATGTCCCAGGGCTGCACTAGTTACAGTGAGAGGTCTTGGATTACATCTTCCTCTAAAATACCTAATAGGTACTTAATGTTACTGTAGGGGAAACAGCTTGGATACCTTACACATCTGCATTTTGTAAGAAAAAAAAGATTCATGGATACATTATTTATGCTCCTTGCTAACCCTGAGTGAAGGTGAAACATGCCTGAATGATTTAAGAGTTTACAAAAAGTGAAATCCTTCCATCTCAGGATGTCTTGACTATGAATGGAAGTTGAGAAACTACAACCGACTCACGTGTCGCATTTCTCCTTGATTTCTTCGCAGGTCGAGCGAGGAGAGTTCCAGCAGGAATCTGTTCTGAAGCAGCTGGAGGTATTACAGGAGGAAGAGAAGGAATATCAGCACATTAAGGTACGAATGAGGATCAATGAGAGCGTGAAGGAGGGAGGGAGGGAGTAAGAGGAGGAGAGAGAGCGGGTACAGGGGGAGAGAGTGGTTATTGAAGGCATTATGCCCTCGGTCTTCAACTCGGGGACCAAGATGGCTGAAATGCATTAATCCCTCTCCTGCCACCCGTGCTTTAGCAAAGATGAAGCCAGGGGCAAAATGAATCCAATTAGAGGTCTAATTTAATTAATTAGGCCATCATCAAAGGTGGTACAAGGAATCAAAGGCCATCTGGCCCTGAAGCTCCAGAAGGCAAGAGCCAGTGATGTCCAATATATATGTGTATATGTAATATCAAACATTTAGTTTCCAGTCCATCATGTTTACCACTAAAACGCAGCAGCAGCATCACAGTCAGTCGTTGAGTTGTGTGGGTAGAATAGGCTAGAAACACTAAGCATAGTTCTACCATAAATCATCCCAAAGTGTTGCACAACTTTACCATAAATATTTACAGAATATTTTATGTGTAGACATGTTTTAGAAATAAAAAACTGAAGGACATTAAACCACAGAGTAGATGGAATCTGTTTTGATTGTGAAAGACAATAGGTAATGAAATGGTTGTTAAAAAAAGGTATCAAATGCATATTTTATATGCACTCTATAGTATCACAATATAGAGTGCATCTTTTAATGTTTTTATATCTTAATCCTAATATCAGGAAAAATGTACAATGTACTGTATATTCTAACCTTGTGTGTATGTACTGTGGATGAGGCATGTGGTCAGCACTTTGGATGGATAGTTTAGAAAAGATAAATGACTAATATAATCTCCCAGCAGATACAGAATTAGATCATATATTTTGATTTTCATCAGTCATGCTCCAGCTATCCCAGTCATTGTTGCATTTTTATAATAAGAGCTTACCATTTTCAAAATCGAATTATTAGAGAAGTGAAAACGAAATAGCCTAAACAAATAATTTCCCATTCACTACAATAGTTTCCACATGCAGGATTTGGGCTGCATCAACAGAATACTTACCATGGCTCGCATTAAGCAAACGCTCAGGGGATAGAAACAGAAATAGTCTCCGCTCTGTCAACAATGTGAGAAAGATCCCACTATATCTTGTGAAGTTGCATTGAAACAGTCACCCTGCAATTTTTTTTTCCATATTCTGTTCTTATATGATACAAATTCCCATTATTTAAATATAAACAAATACAGAAGGCATTTGAAAAAGGTATTAAAATAGAAGGTGAAGGTGGTTACTATCCCTTATGAAGAACTCCGTTGGTTCTTTTCCATGCAAATACATAAATGCAAAGTCAAGTGCAGCGGTTTATCTTACCAGGTGGGCGCAGTTTATTCCACCTCCAACTTGGCATACTTGTCAGTCAGATTGAAGATGAAATCTCACACCCGCCATTTATATTCAACAAATAGATGTTATCATCATTACAACCCTTTATGAGTAATTAGACGTAGATGATGTCTATTCACACTCTCCGTGGCATGCCAGAGCAAATCAGTGCCCCTGCAACAAATCTTGTCCCATTGATTTATCCCTTTGTCCAACCGAATGTTAGCGCTGGCACCCTGGAGTGTACTGCTGTTGTCTCTGTCTGCATACCTGCTCCCACTGGGGCCGGCTTTTTTGATCCTAGTTAATGAGAGCGTGCATGGGACCGGAGCGCAGGGGGACTGAACAAGAGATAAAGGCCAGACGCAAACAGCCTCCCTGTCCGCCGTCTGATAATGACGAGCATAACGAGGATCCTCTCAGGTTGTCTCAGTCATTTCCCCGTGATTAGCATTTTTCTTTGGGGATTTGGCATTGTGCTCATCCTGGCTTGACATTCATTCACATCCATTCACACGCAGACACGCAGACATGGAAACACACACACACACACATGCACGCACGCACACACACGCGCCCTAACTGGACCCTTAGCAACAGCGTAGTGCCTGGAGCCCAGCAGACAGACAACAAGCAGGACAGCTGTGGCCTCAGAACCCGTTTCTGTGCATACATGGAATTACAGACACTACAATTGGTTTAGGTCCAATTACAGCTGGTATACGGGTGAACTTTGCTGTGACATGTTGGATCCAAAATGTGATTCATCAAGGCCCGCTTAATTAGCGAGAAACATGATTTTAAGGTTAGCATGGGGGTTGACTAAATCATAACACTAAGCCTTGCCACAGTTTTTTGTTACTTATTTTCGGATGTGATGTACACAGCAGCCTGTTTCCTTATTTATTCGCCAATTTGAATGGTAATTAATGCCAGTTTGACCTTGACTCTTGTTAAGCTTTGAGAAGAATAAATGCATATAAACGAGGGGACGGTTTTATTTTTCATTCTGCCCTCCAGAGATGTGGTTCGCTGTTACTAAGAGTAAAAAAAATTAATAATTATAATAAATGATTAAATAAATAAATAAATAAAGCCGTTGCATGCATTGTCATATTGCATATTCTGTGATAATTAGGAAAGTCAGAGCTCATTTCAAACTTTCCTGTGCTTTCAACAGGACCCGACAAATGGCTACTACAGTGTCAACACCTTTAAGGAGCACCACACCCCTACCATGGCAGGGAACCCGTCCACCGAGGTGAGGAACCCCACCAACACTGGGACTCTGGGCAAGCAGCGGGTACCAACAGGCATGTCCTTCACCAACATCTACTCCACCCTGGGCGCGGGTCCCAACCGCCTTTACGACTACAGCCAACGCTTTGTGCTGGGCATGGGCAGCAGCTCCATCGAGCTGTGCGAGCGGGAGTTCCAGCGGGGCTCGCTCAGCGACTCCAGCTCCTTCATCGACACGCAGTGCGACAGCAGCGTCAGCAGCTACAGCAAGCAGGACGGCTACGTGCAGTTCGACAAAGACAGCAAGGCGTCGGCCTCCTCCTCCTCCCACTATTCTCAGTCCTCCTCTCAGAACTCAGACCTCACCCGGCCCCTCCAGAAGCGCATGCAGACCCACGTCTGACCACCAGGGCGGGGCAGGGTGTTGGTAAGGAACAGCCAGCCACGATTGTTTCGAGAACTGTGAGAGAATCGGCTCCTGGGAGGCCAAACGTCGGACACACTGCTTAACCGTTTTAATGTTTCTTCCGGAAGCCTGGAGATGCAGGAGGAGGAGCTGGTCGGCTTTAATTCAACATTTGACTTGTTCAGACTTCTCGATCAAGAAGCCTTATATTTCCCTCGTGATTAACTCCTCAACCACCTCCTTTTTTTTTAACCCATAATCAGAATTGTGCCACAGATAGGTTATTTGCCAACACAGAGACAACACAAGCTTGGAATTTGAACATTCCAATACTTGGTTGCTGCATTGGGGTTATTAGAGGATCAGAGGGCAGGAATATCACAAGGCCATGTGTGACAATCAGCTCCTCTGGCAAAGACCTTTTTTGCCTTTTGTAGATTGTCAGTCAAAAAAAACAAACAAACTGGGATTGTTGTTATGAGTGTTGAGCTACTTGTAACAGCACGAGTACGAGTGCAAGCCAATATCCTGCTGCTCTCTTGTAGTTTCAAGCACAAAAATGAATGTGCACATGTGTTAGTTATCAAAGCTGTTCCTCTTCCCTCTCCCCCCTCCTCCCTTCTCCTCACACACACTGTGTGTTAAGCTTGGCTTATCGAACCTCGTCTCCTGTGTAGGTGGGATTAAACTTTCTACATGTGCCCACAGACTTCCCGAACAATTTTAAAGGACGCCTGTTTTCCTCTCCGCGGCAGCATCTGGGCCACAGAGCTGAGCAGATAAGACGGGCTGAGATCTCATCTTAAAGCCCTGAGTCAGTATTTGACAGTTTGTCAGTCTGAGATAAAAGAATATCAGTGTACATTATGCATCTATAATTTCTTTTCTAGCATCCTAATTTTTGACTTTGATTTCACTCATTTTGAGGACTCCAAATGAGAAATGAACGCCTCGTCTTTTCCCACACCCCTATCTCCTTTGCCTTGAGGGTCTATTTGAACTGCGTCAATACTAACTTTGACTAAGGGAGATAGACATACAGTATGTGCTCTTCTTTTGATGGGGAGCTGCAGCCTCCATGGTGCTGCTGTATAAGAGGGCACCAGGTTAGGAAAGCCCACAAACTCCAACATGTGTTGTACTTGTGAGATTCTCCTGCTATAACGCCACATATCGTCAGCCATATTCTTGGGGGTACTTACTGAATGAAATGTTATATTTTAGCTGAGCTTCTCATTGTGTGGCTCCCCCATCGCTGTCTTCAATGTAACTGTTGACACTGGAGCTTAGTGCACCCTGACTGTATACCTAACTGTGATCATGCTGCTCATCAAGGGACGTGAGAAGCAAATATGAAAATGTATTTTGTTTTCGTTTGCCGTCTGCTGTTCATTTGGCTACTGGGGAGCTGATGGTGGCTCCACGCTGACTCCTCTCAGCGAGCGTTGTTTTTTTTACATTTTGTTTTGTTTTGTACTGTACGTGACATATACATATATGAAATTTGATTTATTATTTAATCACTGACACTGTATTTGTTTGAGTTGAGAGTAGACGCACAGAAATGAGTAATTGAATTCGAAACTACACAAACGCTCATATGTTACATAAAGTTTCAAAGTGAGCCTGCTGTCAAGACTCTCAGTCATGCACAGTGCATGTTTTGTGGTTAAACACAAACACAAAGTAACACTATGATAGTCCCAGTGCAGTTTTGTTGCGAATGGCCTAATTAAGTGCATAGTGCAGATGAAGCAAAAAAAAGTGTGAGTAATACCATTGGATCTATACTATTGCCAGGATGCTACTACATGCTATCTCAAGGTAAATTTGGATATACCTCCAAATAAAATATAAGATGTAAGCTAAACTAAATTATAGTAGAACCTTGTAATCAGAGCCTGATGTTTCCTGAAGCTGTGAAGAAGCAGGCTGGGATTGATAAGGGCTAACCCTTTAAGCGTCTATCATCTCTGTAATGTGTCCACAATCCAGTCACAACTACATCATATGTTACATTGCAGTGGTTTTAGCCAAGAGCCTATAAAAGCCATTCAGATGTCTGTGGGCTTTCAAGGGCAGCACCAATCATGCTTTATAGAATCAGTCTGATCTGTATTTGATCAACTCTTTAAAGGGTAAAGAGTAGTTCCCGGAAAAAAAGCAACATGGCAGCATGTTACCGTAAAGCACTACTGACAAAGTGACTCACAGTGATGATATCGCTTCTAATTTGTCAAATCAAAAACACAACAGAACTATCATCTGTTACTTGATAGCTCATCAGATTAGCTTGTTTTTCAATATTTTAGGTAGTACAGCAGTCAAACGGGATGACGTGAGCCTGAAACTTTCTGAAACAATATGCCTCTCAGCCCATGAAAAACCAAGCATGGCATTTTCAACAAAAGCAAGTTGTTGCTGTAAGCACTTTACATATGATTATATTCAAGGCATTTGAATGGGGTTTTCCACTTGAGTGGCAGTGGTTTGGACTCTAATTTTACAAATGGATTGGCGCCCATTGTACAGCTTAAGACAAAAAGCTCTGTTTCAACGCTGATAATCCAGCTTGGCACTTAGCACACTGTATATAAATCTCTAATGCTGTCTTTTTCTGTATATAATTTTTGCCAGCTTTTCTTTCTTCTCAGTCGGTTTTCACTATATTAGAGCTAAACAAATCCCTGTGGCATCAATATTGTACAGACAGACAATCATTTTCTTTCTTTTTGTCTCTCCAAAATTTTCATCAACTTATCCCAACCAAGCTTGTCTTTTGCAAATGAGTGGTTTGTGTGAGCAGTTTTCTCTTCCTCTAGATCCCGCAGACAAAAGTGTCTCACTCTATACTGGGTGAGCACACAGCAGGCTGTAGGATGAGAAGTGGTGTGTAGGTGTGACAGCTCTGAAGTGAGATGCAGAAAGACCCTGCTCTGAGACACACAGCAAAATGGCTTATATTTTTTATTGTTGGTCAAACTATCATTTTGTGGCAGCTTACTGCCATTAGCATGTGGACACAGGTGCTCATATGACACATTGACTGCAAGCTACTACTGAATTAAACATTTCAGTTTGTTAATGGCCATTAAAATTGTTAGCAATGCTAGCTACCTTAAAAGGCTATATTTCTGGTTAATTTGCAGTTGGTATTATGATGACAGCCAAGTATGTTTGTGCGACCATCCTACAGATGGTAAAAGGATGACAAAAAAGATATTTAGCATTTTTATTTAATTTTCCTGAGCATCTATGAGTGGGGTATAGAAGTCTAACCAATTTCCACAATTTTCCTGCTTAGCACTGCCCCGCCACAGTATTCATACCAGTCAATTACAGTATGAACCAATTTCCATGGGACAAAATACAGTTTTTCATATGCATAACAGTTATATCATAACACAGTCCACAGTGTCATAACTCAAGTATGTCCACTATTCGAAAATGCCAAAATACACACTGTCACATATCTTTCCCTGAAAACAAATCAGACAAATTTGCTTTCCTTTCCAAAGACCCTTGGGTCCAATATAACTTATCTGATGCAACTCCTGCACTGATCCAAACATAATGCATTTCCCCAGTCTGGAGAATGTGCACACTGCACAGCAAACAGATAAATATTTGATGTGCTAGCCTTCTGCTCCAACCCCCCCACATGACAACTGCTACAGCGGGCATGTGTGTACGGCAGGGTGCTAGTGCCATGTCAGTCACATAGGGCTTACTTTAGGAATCAAAGCCCATGTGGGGACCAGTCTGCCCTGCTCACCTGTGGACGCCTCTCAGCTGGCACCAGCTGCTCCTGTTTGCCTGGCTACAAGCACAGCGCTGCTGCCAGGGCCAAACAGATGAATAAACACAAAGACCCTGAACAATTACAAGGGGGTTGCTGCCCTTCCCTGATAAAACAAAGCAACCTTTTCAGAGCAGTGGATGCAGGATAGTCTATTATTCAGCAATGCTAAAGACTGGCCCTTAATACACTGGGTTAGGGCATTTCTGGAGTGAGAAAAATAAGTAAGACTGGTTGGTAGTTCTTTGTAGTAGTTTCTGTGCCCACTGGTTATATTACATTTGTTTGATACCCAAAACTTTGTTCTTGGTCTGAATAAATTGAAAAAAAAAAAAAAAATGAAGAAATGAAGAAATAATCTAACATGCCAAAACATTAGCACTGTCAATATCTTGCTCATGCCTGCAAAGGGTGGTTTACATAAAGCTATCTGAAGTCTCCCTCACTGTATGATAGGTTTTACTGTCAATGATGGAATACATCGGAGAAGGTGCCATTTGAAACATTAATAGGAATCGATCACAATAGCCCTTTGATTACTGTGTAAATGCTTTCAACCACTCTCTCTCTCTTTTCTACCAATCAATATCTCGTTAGTACTTTAATAACATGCTACTGTAGGAAAAAAAACCAGACCTTGATTAAATAGTATTTGCAAATAATCCTTAGCATTTCTTTTAACCTGCTAGCAGTACCAGAAAGCAGTGGAGTGTGCTACATAAAACAATGCAATGAGTCATAGAAAATTAAAAGGATCACAGCAAAGCATTTGAAAGTCAATTTAGTATACTTTTCTGTGATTGTCAGTTTACCAGACTATCTGAATTGTTCTGATGCGGTAAATCCCATATGGTACTCCAAATAGGTTTAAATAAACAGAATCATTTGCAAGTACTACATGACCTAGGTCTGAAAAAAGTACATAACTTACATGGACATTTCAAAAGTTGGTATAAATAGTGAACCATAAGCATAACTGTAATGTAAAGACAAAATGTAAATTCTCCTGGGTAAACCACTATTTTCAGGCAGTGGCCCTCTGTATCTAAGGAAAAAAAAGGAAAAAAAAGTTGTATTTTACCTGTATTGGTCTGTGAATCTATGATGCTTTTGCTCTGTATATTTGGAGAATAAAAAATGATGTTTGAGTTTGTGTTTATTTTGCATTACTGTCTGCCTGTCAGTGAGAATGAATGGGTAAACTGGAGTGTGAGATTGCCATGGCTGAAGAGCGCTTCCTCCACCACATGAATAGCATCATTTGCCCAGAAGTCGGATCTTTGTGAAGAATAAAAGGCTACGTTCACACCGCAGGCCTTCATGCTCAATACTGAATTGCGGCTCATATCTTATTCTTTTGGATGACTGTTCATGTCTATTCTAAGATGTAACCCATAGCTGATACCAATATGAACTGACAACGATGTCAAAAAGGCACGAGCGTGCAGAGTAAGAGCAACAAAAGACGTCACATCTGTTTTAGTACCTCCGCTTCTCCCGCCTGGTTCTAACACATTTTGATTACAATATGTGCCTTTGAGTTTTGACCGAATTGAGCTGTCTCCCCAAATACCAATCAAGTCAGCTATTTCGCTTTCTTTCTATTTTTGTGTCTCGTTCTCCATGCTAATTCAGGATAGAATAGAATGCATCAGATCTGTGTCAGGGGGAAAAAATCTGAATTGGGATGCTTTCAGGTGCAGTGTGAACGTAGCCGACGAGAGAGGAAGAGGGAGAAACTGAGAGGGACCCGATAAGGAAGAGAGGGTGCATTCCAAAGAATCTTCCCTTGTAACCGTTACTTAACCATGCAAAAAGACTAACAACACTATCTTGTTTACAGCAACAGCCTGGGGGAGCAGTTGCAGGGGGAGGGAGAGTTACACGCATTCACACAGTCTCATGCAAGATCTGCCCAGCGCTAACACAGTTGGCCACTGATCAGCTCCACCGGAGCGGTTGACAATTAAGTGCCTGGCTCAAGGGCACTTGGATGGCATTTGTGACGGGCGGGGAGGGGAGGGGATGGAGTTATTCATTCACTCCCCCCTCACAGATTTCCCCAGCCAATCTCAGCCTAGATTCACACCATTACATTTACATGCAGCCTTTTAATCCATTAATAGGACCAACGCGGTCTTATTCCAAATGAAATGCCCTCATATAAACACTTTAGCCTGCTTCCAATCCAACTGAAATTTCAAAGTGATTTGGATTTTCTCATGCATAAAGTCAATACAAAGCAAAGGTCCTATTGCTCCTTAGCTGAATTAGGTAGATAATCCAGTTGCATGTGGCCTGCATGTTAACGTAGCATTCTTCAAGTCCTGCATCAGAAACAATTCTCTTGAGTTGTGAGCGCCGCGTGGCTCAGAGAGAGAAAAAAGTAAGCTACTGCACATCAAACCAAGTACCCAGACAGACAAAGGACTTGCTGTGCCTACATAAAGCTACCTACAACCAGTACTCTAGTCCTCATATTTAGAATCCATCTGCCAACGACATAATTTCCCTGGAAAAGCTTCCTTGCTGAATACAAGATGCTTGTGTTTTGCAAACATTATACAAATAGAGCCATTTGTGATGGATTTGACTAATCATCGAGATCCAGCTCATTACTAAACAGATCTAGGCCAGACATTTGCTTACTGTATTACTTTAAACACTCTCCTTGGAACCTGTTATTGGAAAGCACTAATCATTCATTTCTACCATTTCTGACAAAGTAGAAAGCTTGCCGAGCTCCCCATAGGCCTCACCTCTTCCAAGAGACGCAGTATTGTTCCAAAATGACTCATAAATGACTCTGCATCCTTTCAAATGAGCAGTTACAGCGGGCTATTCTGTCATGAATTACCTTGACAGATAATTGCATTTGAAATCCAATTTAACAAAGGCACAAATTCAGAGCGGATGGCAGAGTAAGCGTTCGGTGCGCCGACGCACTCTATTACAAAATTATCTACAGGCAGCTATTTACATGGCATGAGAGGAAGCGAGAGAAGGGGTAGGAAGGATGTATAAAGTGAACAATGGACGCAAAATTACTGAAACCCGCTCTATAAAATCATCCTGCCTAACCCGTCCTTATTGATGCCATTATAAAGCGTGCACGCATGTTGTGTGAGTGTGTTGCTTGTGTACTTTACGTGTACTCGCAGACTAAAATTGCCCAAAGCTAGTTTGAGAGTCACTCGTCAGTCGAACATTGTTTGGAGTCTCTAAACTGTAAACCATATGGTCTAATAGCAGGCTGGAAAAGAGTTGAGTGACACGCTGATACAAAACCCCACACTGCTGCTTCGTTAATGCAATTGCCTATGAAATGCCTCCTTTATAGTCATTTGTTTATTAAGGACAGCTGTTTCAGTGAAAAGCTCACTCAACCAGCATCTGTCTTGTAGCAAAAAATGGAATCTTGAAAGGCGCTCTATTATAGGAATTTAAATCTTCATCCATATAGTCCAAATCAGAATGTTTGTAAACAAACAAACTCGCACCTGTTGGCAGCGGAAATCGTTCGTTTTAAGCAGCGGCCAATACGAGTCAACTAAACAAAACATTAGCAATTATGCCGAAATCGGGTTGTGTTTGGGGCTGTAATGCCAAATATAGCGTGGTACATACTGGATTAGGTTTAGGCTTTTTCCGTTTAACGGAATCGGTGGATACAGATAATAGTTTACAGGCCGTCTGCATCTACAGAACTGGGGACAGGCTGGCAGCAAACCACTCATGACCGGGTTTTGCGGCAAGCATTTTCTTACAGGTCAGTAATAAAAATGATAAACGTCGCTGTTGGGTAGCATAACATACAAGCTTGCTAGAGTGACAGTAATACAGTCTCTCGGTTTTGCTAGTCTTGTTTGGGTCTAGCACAGCAGTAGCTCCGTTGTGACTGGCTCTGCACTGCCAGTCCCAAGGCGTTTCATTAAAAACTGTTCAGGTAAAATCTTTCACTTCATGTAGGTAAGGTTTCCTGACCGAAATTTTGCCAACATGATAAGCTTTCTGAAATCCTTGAGTCCTTTTCTGTTACACAAGTAAAACATATTGTCAAAGCGCCATAAATGTTTTATCCGCACGGTTTTTAATGGACCACGGTTCTAGCACAGCACAAGTAGCACAACACACGCAGTGGTTTGTGATCTGGCTTTGCTATCATACCCTGCTTTACAGTCAAGATGCTTTACAATCAAGTCTGAAAGTAAATAACGAACAATCCACAGTTTCTACTATAAAGCAAAACACTAAAGAATGACTGGTTTGAGGTTGCTTTGTTAGATCAGCGCTTGAATTTGAACTTCTGCTCACTGAATCACATTAACGTAGCCTACTTTGTGTCACTGGCTGTTACTGTTTGGCTATATAACATAATATAAAATAAAAACAGAAAGTTATGGTTAATTTGTATAAGACAGTGGCCAAAACAGAACTTTTAAGCATTTCTAAACATTTTGGTAAAATATAGTAGTTTGTGGACACATGCTTAAATAGGCTAAATATTTAGGTTGTTAGTTTTATACACTAACAAATATCAACAGCAACGACATCAGGAACGTCTCATTTGCGGTGGACAGCCAGAACTACATAATGTCAGTGTATTTCTAATCACAAGAGCTTAAAAAGGCGTCTTACTTTGGTTCAATAACACGAAAAACACTGTAGCGCCGATGCAGCACCACCGACGTTATCCACCCTCTTTGTTGTTGTGACATCACTCTGATATGGCCTATTATAGGAATCTAACTCTTCATCCATATAGGTAGGCAATGTGGAATGTTTAATGAGGACACTGTCAAGATTTATGGTGAGCGGTTTGATTTAAAGTTAGCACATTTTCAAACACCTAGCGATCTCAACAGGCAGGTTCTGATTTGCACCAGTTACCGCGTCACACCTGGACTTGGTTTTGATTGGTAAACATCCCTAAACAACTGCTTAAATCCTTCAGAGCGGGCATGTTTACAGCATCTGAACTGACATACCCTCTGGAATGCCTCCACTCAGCAGGGTTGCATTATTTAAATCAGGGGAGGAGGTAGTGCTCCGCAAATCAGGCACCCAGCATTGTGCAGCACTGCTCTATACCTGTGAACTAAATTAAATTTATTTGAAAACACTGCAAAGTATATTCTTTTCCAGAGACATTTGATTAAAATAAATAAATACATAAGTCACGAAAATTGAAAGATATGGGTGTTATGTCTGAAAGCCGACCCTTCATCCAGCTCCAGACGGAAACCCCTTATTATATTTACAGCTCTAACAGAGTGAAATTGGGTTACAAGTCTTCACAGAGACAACTTGCAGATGTGCAGTGCTAACTTAAAATGATTTTCTCACAGTATTTATCCTTGGACTTCCTTCCTTAGATTGTCTGTGCTCTTTCTTTTTTTGCTTTTTTTTTGCTACAATGTTTCATTAATGGATGTTCAGTCCACAGTTCAAGTAGTTTTATAGATCCAGTCCATGCCAGCTCCTGGGGGGGGGGAGAAAAAAAAGAAAAGAAAGAAAATCTTTTGGCCTTGTGAGGGCACTGAAAATCGACTGAGATGGCACAACAATGTTTTTTTTTTACCTTCGGAATGTGGATTTAAAGTTGGTTAAGATAAATAAATCTCCTCTCCTGATTACAAGGCGACTGCAGAGCCAATCCCAGGGAGCATCTTAAATGAATTATTGATCCCATGACCTTTCCCTGTGTTAAGGTTTGCTCTTATTTGTTCCAGCTCTGTTGACTTGACTCACACTACGGACATTCTGGATTGATCAAATATTAGCTTTCCATATTAGACTGTTAATTATTCTGGCTATATTTGCACACTATTTAAACAGGTGATGCATGTGGCTGTGTGCATGTGTTCTTGCACATGCCTATGTGTGCGTCTGTGTGTGTGTGTGTGTGTGTGTGTGTGTGTGTGTGTGTGAGAGAGTGTGTGGGAGGGAGACTGGGGGTGGGGGTTGATGGAGGACTCCATGTGGCTTTCTCTGTTCTGTTAATGCGGCACAATGAAATGAATGTTTCTGTAGGTTAGAGGAAAGCCGCACTGTACTCATCTGATTCTCACTGCATGATTTATGGTCAAATTGATTGAAAGGACATTTTCAACGACATAATAGCACATTGACATCTTAGATTAGAAAACAAAATCAATACACTCTTTTGGAGGCTCGTTTGAAAAAAACAAACAAAAAAACCCCACACAATTTCAGATGCATGGCAGATATCCGACTTAATTACATTCTCCATCATGCGGTGTGTATTTGACAGGGCTTGTTGACAAAGAATAGGCTGGATCAGGTCCTATTGTGCCTATTTAGTTGGAAGAAATGTCGACCAGTTAATCATTTGCCTGTATTGATGTGACAGATGCATCTTCTTGACAGAGACTTGCTTTAATTTAATCTCTGGACGTATTGACATTTTGCAAATGTAGACATGCTGAACTGAATAAATTGCATGAGGGAGGTATCAAAAAAGAGGCTTGGCCAATTGTAAAGCAAACTGAGTGCGTGCACAGTGCAATCATCATTTTCCTAATTAAGTTTTGGTTTGCACTTCAGTGGCGAGGGCTCTTTCTAATGGTTGGAGCTCTTAAATTGCTTTTCATTTGGAGTGCATTCAAAACAAATGGAACAGCCTGCAGACGTGACATTTGGAGTGCAACCCTCTTCTATCGCAAGTCCATTTGTTAGACTTATCTAGTTGAGTTGGAGGCATTCAAGAAAATGTTAGTGTATATGAATATTAATGATGCATAGACAGTGGACACAGGGTTTCACAGAGAATGATATGAGGAATTTGAGCAGCTTGAGACTCGCAATGTTTGAAACCCAACCTGATGAAACATCACCTATTGCAGTTTGGCCTTTTTTTCCCTCCAGTGAAATCAAGTCTGTATTTCTCGACCGAAGCTATAAGGAAGAAAAACCAAGACCTTAATCTTGATGTTGTCAAGGGGAAAAGCCTGGAGTTGTTCCAATGATAATGAATGGAGGAATGAGCTTTGGTTCTCCAGTTCATCAGCTTTGGAGAGAATTGTTTGCATTCACAAAACATTCAACTCAACTATAACATCCATAAAATATGGGATGATTTAGGTTTGTTTTGTTTTTTTTCTTTTTTGAGCAAAGAAATGTTGAATTCAGTATAATCAACTGCTCTCACAACTTTGACAGACGATGCAGACATCGCATTTAAAACAATACATTCAATGGGAGACGCACTGGCAGATGAAATCCTCACATGAAACACTCAATTAAAGTTTATACAAAGCCTATTTTCCTTTGGAGGCTGACAGAGACACCGCAAGGGTCTCTTTTGTGAGTGAAAAGAAAAACACTTGAGAGTGACAAGGCCAGAGCACAAATAACCAAACAACAACATCATACAGCAACATGGGCTCATCTGCCTCTCACAAATGTCTATGGAAAGAACAACAACCACAACACAGTTATGCAATGTATAACAATTGCATCCCAATGGCAGAGAAGAGAAAAAGATGTAAAGGTGGATTCATCCTGTATGTAAGGGAAAGAGACAGTAGATGGCAGATGGACGAAGGTAAATATCAGCAGACACACAGCTCACAAGCTGAAGTGTGCAGTGCAGCCTACCCTGATGTCACAGATTATCACAGTTGAGGTGACAGCCTAAGATGACTGGCAGTGGCCAGATGGCTTCCTTCATGCAGAGCTAAGGGTGGAGAAGGGTGAAAGAAAGGGACAGTGGAGAGGCGGTGGGGATAGCGGGAGTATTGGGGGCACATTGGGCCATGCACTCCCCTCTAAACACACACACACACACCCCTACCACCCATAACCACATGCAGCCCCCCCCTTCCCCACACTGCTTGGCCGAATGAGCAGTGCCCCACATGGTGCCCATCGCACAGCTGTTGGCACTGACGTGACTCACGATAGCTGGATGGGGACGATGGAAAGGGTGTAAGTGTGTGCACAAACATGTATGTGTGTGTGTGCAAGAGAGAGAGAGAGTGTGTGTTTGTGTTTCAGGAGGACGCACTGCGAGGGGGGGTGGGGGTGGGGGGGGGTCGAGGGGGTATAAAATGGGTCAGAGATGAGAGTAGCCAGAGCTTCACAGTGGGCTGGGATGGAAATGGGGGTCGAGCCAGGCCCCTTCTGCCCCCACACTTCAGCCTGGAGCATGAGGTCCAGCGGAGGGTGTAATAATGCCTTAATTGTGCCACGGATGGGAGTTATTGAGTTATTCACACAAGGGTGGAAGGAGGGGGTTAGACCCAGGGGTTGTGGCCAAGCCTGCAGTCAAGAAAGCAATGGAGTAAGGATGGAAAACAATGAGTCATCTCTCTAATGAGCATAACATCCCCTTTAAGTGTGCTCTTGGTCAGTCAGATGTGAACCATTCACATTACAGAACATCCACATTGATGACATTATGTGAGCCGAAAGTGGCTACTAATTAGGAACATAACAGTATAAGCCGATCCTATAAAGATTTGCGATGCAAGATATTAGTGATTATTAACACAATATTTGGATTATCTCCCTTTTGAAGATGATCTTAGTGTTTCTAGCAAACACAGATTGTTCTAGATGTGTACATACAGCAGATCAAAATGACAGCAGGTGCCAAGAGACTATTGGCAGATTGAAAACCATGGCATAGATCAAACAATGAAGATAAAAGATCAAACATACAAGACTTCCAAGACATTCTGTTTAGAAAGACTAAATGCTGCTCATTAACATGGGGGGTGTCACTCAGGGCATTGTGATTCCATACTGCCCCCCTGTGTTCAAAACATATGACAACATTTCTCTGTTAGTGCAACAATAGCAACAATCTGTCAGCGCATGGTTTGTTCTCTGAATATTTGTTTGAGCTGCAGATTGAAGGTAATTGCGGCACTATGAAAGCTCAAAACACATTGTTGTTCTTTGAAAAGATATTTTACACAGGAATGCCCTTCATTTGCCAATGCTCAGCCATTGTTGGATGAAAGACATAGTTCTGAACAAAACTCTATTCTGTAAGCTTGTCATAGCCTGCCCTTTTGCTACCTTTCTAATCAGAAATCATGACTGAATCATAAATGCGTTGTCGTATACGATGAGTCATTTGTTGCAAATGTTTGTCCCGGAGTCTTCACTGCATGACATCTTATTTGCATAATGGAGAACATTTTAACTGATTTACACGTATAGAGAAAATTTATGTCAATCGTCAAATGTCAAGCCTAATCAGTGTGGAAAATTAACTGATTGAAGAACACCTCCAACTGTGATAATAATTAGACGTCTATGGATGGAAGGAGATGCTGAATGGATCTGGAAGTCAATAGAATCTTTTCAGGTGTTTTCATTTACTTCATCCACGTGAGGCAATTTTCACCTAAGAAGCCATTTGTTTAATGATCTCTCATTTCATTAACCTTTCACTCTGCAAGTGTATCATTTATCATGCACATCACCCCATTTATCAAGTGAAAGAAATGTCTATTTTGGGAGGTGTATCACTGTCTCCCATGAGTTAATTATTTGTGTGGAACTGTGGCTAGTTCTACAGCCTCTACAAGTCACGTAATTTGTGAGGACAACTTGTTAAAAGACATAGGAGGAAAGGAAAACAGGTCACATAAACATCTAGAATTGTATTAACATTAATTTCCCCTTAATGTTAAGATATGCCATTCTGTTATCTCAAAATTTAATGGAGAGTACAAATGGGGTGAAACAGAGAGAAATCTATTTGATAAACAGAGAGAGAGTAAGAGAGAGAGAGAGAGAGAGAGAGACAGACAGAGACAGAGAGAAGAGAAGTAGTTTATTAGCATATTCAGATGAGAGTGGATTTGAATGGTGTTGATGAGTGATCAGCACACTCACGGTAAGCAAGGCTCCAGTCATCTGCCTTGGTTTTACATTGGCATCTTCTGTGTTCAAAGTCAAAGGCAAAAACTGTGTCATGCTCATACAGAAATATATTGTTACACAAATGGCATAATTGTAGGAACAAGTAGGAAGTGTATGTTCAATATTAAATTAAAGTGATCTCATGGGGGCCGAGGCTTATAAGACAAGACAAGACTACACTACACTACACTACACTACACTACACTATACTACACTACACTACACTATACTACACTACACTACACTACACTACACTATACTAGACTACAGTAAATCTATCCCTGTGGGGAAATTTGGGCCATCGCAGCAGCAAATAGTAAAAGAATACAGTAAAGAAAAATCTGATATAAATGGGTATTATTATTATTGTTATTATTATGGAAACATAGTCAACCGACAATTTCAATACTAGAACATATTAAGTACATACAGTATGGATGTTAGTGTGTGTTAGTGTGCAAAATAGTGGCCGTATAACATATACATTGATAACATACAGTATGTGCAAAGTTTGATAATGACATTTCTGGCTGTCCAATGTATACAAAATACTCCAGAGAGGTGCCATGGGTGCAGAAAAAGTGTCCAGAGATATGTAACTTCTATGTAGAGTACCAACATATGCACACTGTAACATGTATATTGTTATATAATGTACATATATATTGAAAGACATTAAGATGAAAGTAAATGCTGTGTAGGTCAGTCCAGGGTGAATCTGATGTTAGTCCAAGATAGAAATAATTCTAAAAATGGGAGCGAGCATTACATCATAATTATTGGTTTCATTGATAAAGTAATTTAATTAAATGCTAAATTGATTGCTCCTATGAGGCCTCTTTGGACCTTCTTTTTCAAAACTCAGCATTATTCGTCTCTGCAGCCTTTAAGTCCCAAGGCTTCCATAAAGAAAAGAAAGATTATACAGGTCTGTAAATATATCCTGCTTTCATCATACTACCAATTCAGCCTGGTCTCTTGAAATTTTGTGAAATGAGTACAATGTCTTCAAATGCAAATACATGAAAAGTGAGAGAAATATGTTTTCACAAAATGTTATGAGACTGTTACCCCATTAGATCTGTATTTCTCCTCACCCAGGTCACACGAGTCAGTAAGAAAATGTGGGTAAACCTTCTCCACTTCTCTCTTCTAGGCAGGTAAGATTTTTTTGAGGGACATCAATGCAGGCTGTAGAAGGGAAAGGGAAGAGAAAGCTGCAATGTACTTCAGCTGGCAAGCTCCGGGTTTTCTACTGGCATGGGAGTGAGTAGATAATGACTGAATTTTCATTTTTGGGTGAACTACTCCTTTAATCCTAACCTCAACCAAAACTGTTTGGCTTCAGAACACTTGCATTATGCTACACAAGCTGTTTAGAGTAATTTTATGGTCATTTTTGCCCTTTTTGGAACTCTAAAGAACTCCATGAGCCACTTCAGTTGTTTTTGAGAGGGCTGACATGGAGCTGCGCTAGCTAACTTTGTGTGTTACGTGGACATACAAACTTTTGTTTCGGCTGACATATGGGTGAACTATTCCTTTAAGTCATGGAGAAGTCAATCCCATCTTGCTTCTTTTCTGAACATTTCTTACCCTCCTGGCCTTTCAGCAATGAGTAGCCTATGTTTTGTAGTCTTGACAAGCAATTCTGTAGCCCTGCAAGATGTAGTGGGGGAGTTATGTCACTAGAAGCAAAATTACACTCATTTAAACCACACAAAGGGCACAAGAGGTGAAAACAGCCAGCAGACTCTATAGCTGTTGTATTTACTTGTTAACTGAAGAGAGCAGTTAATTGGATGATGATCAAAAACAACATTATTGACTGGATTCCTGCGTGGGGCAAGAGCCTCATTTTATTTGCACATAGTCATGTTGAGCAATATTATAGTGAACTTTACCATTACACACACACACACACATATACACACACTCGCTGCCCTAAGGCAATTCACCATTAAGTTAGATGTAAGATGTAGAGTTTGAAGGAGAAAATCCAATATCTAAGAGGGGACAGTATCAGACCTGAAAAACATCAACTAATTCAAACTCAAGAACAGTGGGTGCTAGTCAAAGGCAAGCCACCTGAGAGTGATACCTGTCGAGCCCAAAGCCCAAAAACTCAATACTGCCAGAGGACTTCTTGTGATCCTATAAAAAAAGAATTAAGGGCTGTAGGAGGCCTAGAAGAAGGAGGGAGAAAATGGAACCAGGGTGTGAGTGACTAAAAAGTCTGCAGTACAGTACTTCAGATTAAATTGAAATTCATTTCAGAAAGAAAGGAGTGGAGAGAGAAAAACAGAAAGAGAGAGAGAGAGAGAGAGAGAGAGAGAGAGAGAGAGACTTGATATGTTTGTTTCTCTAGCAGATGCATTCTCTAATAAGATTTTCCCAAATCAAGTGAAAAATACCTAGTCCTGCAGAGAAAGTGGCATCTAACATATTGGATAAATAATACAGCCTTGGTATTTAGGAATGGGCATATTTAATTCGAAGGCATTGCGTCTCCAAGACTGTCACATCTTGCCTCGGCTTGGTGAGCAGTAATTTGCGTTGACCTTCTTGCTTTGTATTAGCACCTGGCAAAGGCACTCTATTTCCTCTTTTCTCCTCAGCCACCCACCATCTCACTTGCCAAATGAACAAAAATAATACTGCTTCCTCCTTAAGAATCACCTTCACAAAGTCTTGAGCTTTTTCACACCAAAGCTAGCATCTAATCAATACCTTTGTCTGGCTGACTGGGTGTGTGTGTGTGTGTGTGTGTGTGTGTGTGTGTGTGTGTGTATGTTTATGTAATTATTATCTAATTGCAAGAGTTGATTATTTCAGATTATGAATGTGTCAGACATGAGCACATATATTAGATAGACATGCATATTTTCTCTGACATAGCTTCTCTACTAGCACCTATCTCTTGTTGCAAATCAAAATTGGCAAAATCAATGAGAAGTAAATCCATCCATTAACAATCAGGAGGTGACCTGAATTCAAAAGACATCAGTATAATGAGCCAGGGAATTCACCATCAAAATTGATTAACTTCGAATAAAGCCAAGCATGTCAAATGGACCTTCTGGGGCTTCTTCCATAGTGTTTTTCGTGCATTGGGGCTAAATTTGCTGTATTGCAATTCGCCACAAAGTTACATTTTTCTGTCCCAGAAAAAGACATTTCCCTTTAGCATTTTTGGCAATGGTAGGCCACCTGCATGATGCTAATTGGTCAAACAGTGTTAGTGTGCTAGCTTGTTCAGTTAGCTGTAGCTGCTGTCACTGATGACAAGCTAATCTCTCTTCAAACAGCCAGCTACCATGTATGATTCCGTATTAGCTATCAGTTCACCAATGAAACAGCTCAAAATCCATTTTCAAAAATAAACTCTACATTTAGCTGTTCAAAAGATACATTTAGACCACAACTGAGCCATAATTGAATTCATCTTCAGTGACTGTGTTTACATGGACTTGAGTATCCCGGTTATGATCGAGTTTTTGAAGTATCCCATTTTTGTGTTTGCGCATGTAAACATCATATCCCGATTTCAGAAACCTGGATAAGCCCTTATCCCGGTTTTGAGAAACCTGATTATGCTAGCTGGAGTACTCCGAAAGAAACCGGGATACTGTTGCATGTATACATCTTATCCAGGTTTCTGACCGCTGCCCACTACCTGCACAGGCGTGGCTTCAGCCAAGTGAGGTAACAGAAAAACACAAACAATGGCGGCAACAAGAGCGTCTCACTTCTGGAGCGATGAGGAAACTGAGTTTTGTCGTTCAGTGATGAAAGAATTAAATATACTTGGCAGTTTAGATGGGAGAAAGCATCGAAATGCTGACCTATTCAAGTCTGTAGTATACAGACTACAGGACGCCGGTTTCACAACACGTACAGTGGAGCAAGTCTGGTCATGGTGGAAAATACTAAAGAAACATTACAAAGTCCATGTAAATGCAGTCACTGATGGCAGGAGTGTTTCTGTAGCTTGTGGTTCTTTGTGACACAAATGGTCACCTTAGAAAAGAGGAAGTTTCATTGCTTTAGTGTGTCAAGATGCTCCAAGGGTGAACATTTTCATTACATCCTCTACTCACATTACTTCTACTCTCATTACTTTTTCAACTCTTAGTTACATTTAAAGTTGCACTAGGCAATTTCACACATTGGTGGCCCCAAACAACAGGTAACTGAGGTAACCATTTGAATTCTGAGGGCATCAGTACCCTGAAATCAGCTAATGTGAGCTCATTTCTTCTTCTTAGTGGCTGGTGGAGATGGTGAAGACGATGTTTTCGCCGCAGGTTCAGCCATCATTGGAGAGTCCACCTTTCTCTCGATAGAGTGCTCGCTCGCTGCTTTTTAGGAGCAAGTTTTATATTTTGCTCGTAAATTTAGATATGTCACTGCCTATGCGCAGAGAATATTGGCTTTATTGCAAAATCTGTGGCGTCTCATTTGGGGAGATGGGATGCTCTTCTTTGCTGCCGCCCCACTTTGTGATTTAGGCTGAGAAGCCAGGTGTATTTTTACATAAAAATGTTGCCTGATGCAGCTTAAAGTCTTTATAAAGGATATATGCCAGCTATTTGTATATTGACACTACAGCAAGCCTGTACAAGTTGTATACAGTATGTAAATGTTTCTGTAAAAGCCTGTATTTGTAGGCACAGAGCTGACAAGACAGATAACAAACTAGGCACCAGAGCAATAAAACCCATACAAAAAGGGTATAAGGCTAAAATACAGCCTAAAATCACTGAGCAAAAATGACTATAATATTTCTATTGTATTACTATAGGGACTTGTGGTACTCTATATTGAGTGAGTGGGTGTCATCATGCCGGATCAAAAATAAGTCTGGTTGACACTGGCCGTAAACCTAGGATCTCTGGCATTGTAAACCTATGCTTCACCAACTGTGCTAAACTCAAACTGACACAGCAGAGAGTCTTTATAGCTGTGGTCTCAATGGCACATGTGCAGTAAAGTTTCTTAACATTTTTGGGACCAACCAACTGACCGAGTGACTACTACTACTGCCTGAAGGTCACGGCTAAAAATAGACATCTGTGCTTTTTTCTGTGTCACCATAAGATCGAAATCTTCAGTGTAGTGGCCTGTTAGTGTAACTTTAAGTGTGAATGTTTGAAGGAGCATGTAGGCTTCTGTAACACAATGATGACATAGTTGAAGATGACAACTGTCACATTACCAATTACATAATAATAATATTCCTGCACAAAAAAGAGATTTTTGAGATGCAAAAATCTGTTTAATTCTATGTAACAAAATCTTTTTTTCATGTAAATTAATCACCTACATGTTTTGAAACTGAAGAGCCTTTTGATAGTGTGCAGGCCCTTTCTCAATCTCTTTATTCTTTATTTTGGTTGGGTTTAGTAGGGTTCCTCATGGGACCTATAAGATATTTCTCAACTTCAATTTGAAGAGCCCTTACAGGTTCCTTAAAAGAGCTTTTCTTTTTTATTGTGCACATTATGTTTCCATACAAAACACTGGATTAGAAAACTCAAAATGTATAAAACATGTTTGCTTCTTTAATATCAAGAAATAACAACATTATATTAGCATAGAAATGGCATAAAATTACGGTAAGATCACACAAATGTAAAAGCTTCATTTCCCACAGGCTGTTCTCCCTGCTACATTTTGAAAATGAGCTGGAAACATGTGAGATGCAACATCTGTAGTTTGCAAGATAATTATCGGTATAATTGGATAAAAATGTCAATCAAAAGCTGAGGTGTGAAAAGTCAACCGCATTGTTTGTGTAAAATTCAAAGTGAGTGACATTCACAAAGGCATTCATACTATGACTATGGACATATTGAAATATGCAGCACAGCCTTGGTCTCAGCAGCACTCCAGCATTGAGATACCAGTAGGCTGATCTACTTGGCTCCTTTCTCTGAGCTAGAAGAAGGCTATGGAAACTGAGAGAGAAAATATAATTTATTTACACCAAACTGTGACTGCAAAGGTACAAATGCTGGCTCACTCTATGCTGCCACACATCTATTTTCCCTAGGTACTCTCTGAAGATAACACAAACTACTTTTTTAGGGTGGACTGCCCTCATTTTCTGCCACTTTGAGCCATGGCCTGCCTAACAGTGATGGTGTTAGTTGAGTGGACTGAAGGGCGCTGAGAGAGATGTGAAACTGATGTTGCCATAAGCAGACAGGGAGAAGAGGAGGGGAGGAGAAGGCAGCGTGTGCGAGGGTGAAGACAAGTGAGCATGCTCCCTGGGTGCTTGTAATTAAAAGCCGGGGAGTCGTGTAGACTGGCAGATATATTGTCCACCTATCTGCAGCCGCCCAGCGTGGCACCGTCAATGTGTTTCAACAGCAGAGCTCCAAGGTTAATTAAAAGAGCCACCGTCTCCCGGCCGGCTCTGCCAGACTCCAACGAGGGGACCCATAATTAAAGTGACACCTGTTCATTCCCATTTGTGGGCCCTTCACCATGAGAGTCCTGGGCCGGTGTACAGAGGTTCCGCAGTGGCAGGGAACATACAACTGTACTGCCAGGTAGAGCATGAGTGGGATCATTTTTAATGCTCGGCGGCATCTGCGAGCACACCACCACAGGATTAGGCCAAGTGGAGTGGAAGTACAAGTGCTGCAGGGAGTCGAATGGAGAGAGGGGCTACGAGTTGTATACTTGGATGGACACCAAGACACATCTGTCCTCATTTAGGCACTGTTTGGCCTCTTTTTTGTGAAATATGGAAATCAGAAATTGCTGCATAAACCAGATTTTATTACAAGCACGCATTCTGTTTCTCAATAGATGTAGATGTTTCACGTCGATCCACAGCTCTACTCCCAAAAGACTGTCAGCAATGATGTTCATCTTATTATTGTCACGTAACCTCAAGTGTCAGTGATTGATAGAACATGGTGAGCACATAGTTCACATAGCAATGGGAAGTCTCAAGTGGGAACACACCGACGCAAGCGTCCACTGTTTTGTAAATCTGTCATATCTCTCCTGTATAGTTTTTCCATTTTTTTTCTCTCTTCCTCGTCTTCTTGGCTGATGATTCTGACACCTGACATCACAAAGTGTCAGCCATAATCTCTATGGTGTCAACCAACAGTCTCCACTCAGTGCTTATTATCAAAGAGAAGGGCGGGATATTTTCCATTGTGTGGTCACACAACCTTCGAGAGATGTCTTTCTGCGTCCCTCTTGACCTTTTCTGCAATGCTTTAACCTTTTCTCGACAAAACAGATTGTGCTTTGGAAGACATCTCACTATTAAGCACAGATTGTCAAGATATTTCTGAAAATATATCTCCCACATGTTAAGACACCATTCCTCTCCTCCACCCCATGAAATCATACCTATTACTGTCATGTCATTTTCTACATGATGGCGCTCCCACAGCAGCAGAAATTGTCTGCCGCTGATAAAGAGAAGCTGGGATTCGTGCTGTGTTGTCACGTCTCACCAGTCCCCAGTGTGCGATACTCCACTGTACTGTGTACAAATTCAGTGACCCAGTCTGACAAAGAGAGGCACAGTGGGAGCCCATGCTCTACTCACTGTGTAACAGGTAATTATCACCACATCACCCAATGAGTGGTGTATTCAAATGAGGAAAATTGATATGTAGATTAGGTGCTGTGTCTGTCACTACCCCATGCATACACCGATTTGCCACTTGCATAAAGATGCATGGACAAGCGCACACACACACACACACACACACACACACCTACACACACACACACACACACACACACACACCTACACACACACACACACACACACACACACACACACACACACACACACACACACACACACACACACACAACTCAACACATTATTGTCGGGTAAATGCATCTGCCCAGAGAAACACACACACACACAGAACTACGAACACTCACACACACATAATAGCCCCTCTACTTTAAAGACCTTTCTCATCCAGTGTGACACCAGCGGATTAGGATTCGGAGGGAGTCTTGCAGCGCTTTTTATTAACGTATGCCATCACGCCGGGGGGTCAGCGTTGCTTAGCAGAGCATCACTGGCACTGTAAAACTGATTTATCAAATCAACACTGCCTCCTTCAGCTCCCATTACTTCCAGCTCTGCCATTCTGCCAGTTCCCACTCGACACAACAGGGACACTAGTTTAGCAGGAGACGTCTCACTCAGAGTAGCGTCTAACCGTTCTGTCAAACCTGACAGGGTGATGCAACTTTACCTTGCATACAGCATAGCTCAGTGATACAGCGCCGTTCTCACTGTCTGCTAAAGCTGTAAAGCCTGGAATTTGACATCATTTTCATCTGGAAGTAAATTACAAATGTAACCCTAACCTTAAATTAACAGATTGTGAAGCTATCTCTCATGTTAAACCTAATCTTGATCTTATGTCTAACCCTAAACCCTAAACTTCAATAAGTTTCAGAGAAATACAATTTTTTTTAATTTGCAGTTTGGCTAGAAAGTGAAAACCGATACAGCAAAGCTCAGGTGTTGCTAATACCTCATATGAGATTATATAAAGTTTATATATCTCAGAATCTTTCTGACAGTTTCACACAATATGCTGCGAGGTAGTGTTGGAGTTGTAGAGATAGCTTTTTTGTCCCATGACTGACTTCAAGACCAAAAACTCTCACTCTCAGACCTAATTTGTCTTGTCTTGCTCCTCTACATTGACCTCAAATTTACTCCCAAGGATGTATTGACTTTGATTAATGAGCCAAATTATTTTTTTTGCTGCATTGAGGATATATAATGAATAGAAAATGAATGTAGGCCTGTTCTATCGCTGTATATTATTAATAGAGCAATTTTGAAAGATTTACACTCCATTCTATTCTTGGTCTGAGAAAAGACTCCACTTGCTATTGCTCTCAGGTCAGATTCATTCTTAACTTGATTTGTCTTAGTCTTGATTTCAGCTGAGGTGGGGATATATTCACATTTCAGTGATCTGATAGAAACATCTAGGTCAAAACTACTGCTCCTCTCCACCACCGCCATCGCCACCCTTACTAATATGTTACATGTGTTTCCCTTTGCTGCAGCTTGTATCCTGCTTATTAAGATTGCTCATCTGTTTGATCCCCGCAGAAAAATCCACCTGGTCACCTTAAGTGGTCGTCACAGTTACACGCGTCTGTGGCGGCTGACCACAAATCCCAGGACAGCAAGTGGTCCAGAACACATTCATGAACTAGTGGAGAAAACCTCTTTGATCATCTGTTTCATCCCCCATGTTTCCTCCAACTCACATATACATCCTTCTGTTTGGAGAATATAGGGAACGTTTGGGGGTTGGTAAGCATGTGTCTGGGTGTGCGTTTGTGTGTGTGTGTGTGTGTGTGTGTGGTGGGGCGGAGGGGGGTGTCTTCAAACAGCTTGTCATCCCATACAACAAGCACTGAGAATGGAAGCTGGTGGATGCTGCTGCAGGCCTAAGTGTCCGGCCAACAACAAGCCTAATAAGGGCTACAGAGACTTGTTAGTGAGACACGGGGCCCTAGTGACAGTCCAACTATGGACCTAATGGATGTCCTGTGGTCCGTGCCAAAGCTTCCCAGGAAGAGGTACAGTATGCTGCGCCTCATATTTCCTGAATGAGTTTGTTCTCAGAGCTCATGTCATGGTGGAGTTCCAAAAAATATCCTGTTGCTGCAAAGATTTTTAAAATGATGCTCAAATGCAGGCAGGATGTTGAGCGTATAAAAAAGGGATTAGATTGTATGCATCAGTCATTGACTATGTCTATGTGGACTATGTGTTGTGGACACAAATTATGTGAACATTACGTTCCTCCACCACAAACTGGATTATGTGACAATATCACAAATGCACACAGCATTTCGTCCATTGAAAAGGTTAAGTAATAGCAAAAGTAAAACAACTTAAGTTAAGGAGTATGCCAAGGGTTAAGGTTAAGGTTAGGCAACTACAACAATTCTAGGTTAGGTGAGGTTTTGTTCATAGCAAAATAAGAAACACTTCGGAACGTTGGAAATCAAACCAAGTCACCAGAGTTCAAGGTAAATGTATACAGCCATCCACCTCCACAACCACAATACCACTATTTTGATGTCAGACACATTTCTCACTTTTTGTGCATGAAGCACATATTCAAATTAATTGAAGAGTTGTTTTGACACACACACATACAGTATATATGGTATAGATATATCCTCATGAGTCTGTCCATTGATTCTTGCTCAATACGCCTTCATTGTGTCCACTAGGGATGCTCCCGAAGCCAAATACCATATTCGTCAAAGCACAAGTATTGCGTTTGACACAAATATTTCTTTCTTCACAATTTTTCCAATATTATTTGGATGTTTTAATTATAATCCTATAATCACAGAGAAATCACTTTTTGCTCTCAGCTTTTAATTTTTCTTTATTTTGGGTAGGTTATGAGGTTCATAGCATCAGGTAGTCCATAACGAAGATGCTAATAATGCTAATAATTGACTGTTCAGTGATTTTTTTTGCTTTTTGCACTTCCGGGGCATGATGGCGCCTGTGTTTGGCTTTGCCACTGCCCGGCTATCCCGTTGTATCCTACCTGTCCTGTGTGTTGCTCTGTTCGTTCTCCTGCTTGTCAACGATGGACTTGCTGCTCGGGTGTATGATCGCCAGACTCTCCTGTTCATCAGAGCAGGAGACTGTGCTTTTGAGGTTGTGGCTCCTAAACTTTGGAATTCTCTCCCTCTGGACTTAAGATCTGTGGACACTGTGGACACCTTTAAAAAGCAGCTCAAGACCCATTTGTTTAGACTTGCCTTTGTGTAATTTTCTATTTACTTTTGTTTTTATGGTGTTTTGGTTTGGTTTTTTTTGTCTGTTTTTATTGTGCTTTATGTCTGTTTGTATGTTTATGCTTTATTTCCTCTGTGAAGCACTTTGTGACGTCTCTGCTCTCGAAAGGTGCTATACAAATAAAGTTACTTACTTACTTACTTCATGGTGGGGTTCATCCAGTTTCATCGAGAAGTTCAGAGTGAGACTGAGGAAATCTGTTTTGATTCAGAAAGACATATTTTTTGACTGTTTAGTCTCCCCCAGTGTTCATGCAGTTCATACTAACATACAGCAAGTTCAAGGTGAAAATTTCTTTCCTGTTTACAATTGTTTATGGTTATAGTTATTTATGGCTGTGTTTATAAAATCCTATGTTTATGGTAAGCAAATCTGTTTTCATACTACATCATTATTCATATGTCCTTGCAAAACCAAGAGTTTAATGCTTAAGCATTTCAACAATAGCAATGGAAATGATTCCCAGGGGGAAAAAAAACATTATTTGAGTTTTTATTTTCAACATTTCAGTCTCAAGGGCAATTCTGGTTTAAACCACACCCATCGCCGAATTGATCTGAATATGAATACAATAATTTGGCTGCATCTCCACACACCCTAATGTCATTTACTACATCTCAATTATGGTGAAAGAATTATATGTCAGTATGTATCTTTGTTGGCATTATCATATGAGAATCATTAAAATATACTTTAAAATGTTGGCAAAAGTAAAGTTAGTATAGCCACCCACTGTAAAACAGCTGGATTGAAGACATCTCCATGGAGACCCTATTGACCGCGTTCCCTCTCTCCTCCTTGTCACTGGCAGGCAGAAAAGTAATTAATGCAACTTCCCTCTGGAGCACGTTTTGGCTAATAAGTTGCCCATAGCCCTTCTGACATTTGAGCGTTTGTGTGCGTGTGCGTGTGCGTGTGCGTGAGTGCGTGCGTGTGTGTCACACATCGTCTCATAAATAGCCACAGTGTGGGGTTCGTCTGTCAAAGAGTCACAAAGATCAAAGGAACAGAGACAGAGAGAGCAGAAGTTTTATTACGAATGGAACCAAAGGACATTGTGGGTGAAGGAAGGGTGATGGAGTCTAAATAAACAAAGAGCTACTTGATAGCCATTCATTATACGATACTAATAGACCATACCACAACAGATTAAACTGTTTCCAGAGACTCGGAATGAGCTACAGAATGAACAACGTTTTGATAATCAAAACAGGACCGGAGAAATAAATAAATATAAGTCTGAGAAGAGAATGATGGGGTTACTGTGTCACTGACAAATCTCCTTAAGAGATTCCTGTAGGGAAATAAAGTAGTTAGAAAGACAGGTAGGGGAGGGGTATGTGGTGCATGAGGTGAACAGACAGAAGACTGAGTGTAGTGAAATATTAACTTCAATTTGATTTCTGCTTTAGAAACTAATACATCAGACTAAACAGAAAGAAAACCTCAGGCATTAGGTCAGATGATCAGAAAATCACTGCAGTTTCAAACTATGAATATTTCACACATTGGAAAGAAAGATGGTTTTTAGAATCTTTTATCATTATCCATACAGAACTGTTTTTCTATAAAAGGAGCAAAGAAAATAACTTAGATATGTGCAATTTTGTACACCCACAAATTATTATTCTATTTCCATCCTTCCCTCTCCCCGACACACACTAAAGCACAAACAGACAGACAAGAATGAATCCAGCAACACATAGGTTTCCAAACTGCAGTCACACGCATGCATCATTAGCAGTGAGGCAGATACTGGTGGGTGGTAGCAACTGTGGAGTGTAGCTTGTTGTCTTCACTTAGGTCCATCACCAGAGAGCGTGGAAAACATCCAGACACTGTCTGCAGGGTCCAGCTCTCAGATCACTTAGATTTCTCCCCTAGAGAATAAAAAAACAGTTTGAGTCAAACACTAAATTGTTTTTGCCTTGTCAAGAATCAAAGTTTTCACCTTTCTCTTTCACAAACAACTTGTCAAAATCAGAAAAAAAAGAGTTGTTTTTACAGTTAGTTGTTTTTTTTCATAGATGTAAGAACTTTGAATGGCTTGAATTGATACATTATATACAGATTGAAAGTGAATGGATTTACACTATCGAGACAAAATAAGAAAATCTCAAAGGAGAGTAAAAGCAAACAAAAAATGATGACTGGTATAAATCAAGGAAAATTAAATATATGGGGAGAGAACAGAATGACTGCAAAAAATGCCCCACTACTCCACAGTATGTCAGTCTGTGACCACATTTATTAGTTAATGATGCTTCACCCAATTAACACACCAATCTTCATGCAACAAATAATTCATGCTGTAAACACTTCAATCTAATTATGTTATTATTTCAATTAATTAGGATATTTACTATAATATACTATTTCTTTCCATGTTGTGAAATAGTTTGCAAGACTGATTATGTGTGTAATTAGTTGCAATATTGAATTTGTGTTCGAATGTGTATAAACAGAATCCAAGAAATTGTTTTTTTATGACCTTTCCAGCCTTTCAACACTTGCCCAACATACCTTCAAAATAATGAGTTGGTCAAGTTTACGCATACTGATATAATTTCTAATTCATTTAGAAATGATCGCTTGAGACTTGTAGAAGAGAAGGCAATAATGGCAATATCTGAGATTGCATGAAAACAGGAATTTCAAGGTGACATTCCTCTTCCATTGCACTGGCAAAACACCGTAATTGAATTTTCTTCATAATCAAAATGAGGGCAAGAATTAGACAATTAGTGTACAAGTAAACACAGTCATCGTCTCGGTGCGAGCTGGCAGCCTCTCCCGACGGCCTCTCGGTTACACAGAGGTGGGCGTCGATCACCCCGAGCTGTCAAAACATCAGGTATAGGCGGCTCATCTGAAGGTGACGGCTCGTCCCTCTGCTCTGGCTCGCGCCCCTCCAGCGCCGTCCCCGCAGGAGCTCCCGCAGACTTCACAGTTCAGTGGTCAGGGCTCGTACATCGACTCATGTCCCCTGCCATGCTGACACAAACTGGAGGCACAGAGGCTGTCGTGAGATGTCACATGGTGCTGTGTTTCAGAGCTGGTGAGTCAGGCAGCAGGGGAGCAACGCACAGAGTTCCTTACTGCAGCAACTGGAAGGGGGGGGGGGGGGGGGGGCTTGAGAATTAGAACCCAGCCCACCCCTCTCCAAAAAAAGTGGGTGTACGAAGAGGATTTGCGTACCTGTTCTGAGTTCAAAATCTGAGAGATGGCGCCCTGACCTCTGTATCCCTTGGCAACTGCCATGAAGAGAGAGAGAGAGAGAGAGAAGTAATCTGAGAGATTCACAGTGTCACCAGAGAATAGCCAGGAAAGCCAAGCCATCAAACCTCAACTAGTGCTTGATGGATGGTGCCCCGAGAGTCCAGTTTTTATATCAACCCCCCCCAGGGAACGCACTGACCCCTTGGTGGATTTCTCTCTGTGACCTTTTCCAGATCCTTTTTGACATGATGTGCCTTCGAGTGGAGAGGCTACGTGACGTGAGGGCAGCATCACTGGACTGTTACACTGGGACTACAGAACAAGTTGTTTAACTGGACAAGGTGCAGAGTCAGAATCATTTGAATTAACTGCGTACAATTAATGTACATGAATATGTATATAACATACAGTACAGTTTCACAGTACATACTGGCACCCGTGGTGCAAGGGCGACAACAGCCGGACAACAGAACATTCAATAATCAATGTTCAGTGTGTATAATAAACATAATACAAAACAGGATTGTGGACACACACAGGTGGTGTGCTAAATAAGTGAACTAAAATTACTCATCTTGCCTTCCAGGGCAGTAACATCTGGATTGATGCCATTTTGTCTGAATTGCCTATCCCACAGTACAGTGTGCAGCCATTTCAGGAATGATAACACCATTAACATTTGCACATATTACACTGTAGGACAGTTAATGACATCAAAACATGGTGCACACAATAGCTAAAGGATAAGATCAAGGTTTCACTTATTGTTTTCAGTGGCCCCCATGTAGAGCAATTTCACACATCTCTTCCTAGGTGTGTTTGTAATCTCCAAGGTATCCTTTTATATGTCAATATATACAGTATGTATTGTCAAGATCCCTTACTAAGTAGTGCAAGTTTCCCATAGAGCCCCATCCACAGCAGAAGAGAAAGCATCAATACAGCCTTCCAAAAATCATGTGACACATAAAGAGCAGCAACACATCCTAAAGAGAGAACATTGAACAAATCTCAGTGGCACATCGAATGTGTCTCTGGTTTAAGTGACACATCCACCACCATGTCTTCTGAAACCCTCACCAGCACATACACACATGCGAACGCAGGCTCACACACAACTGCAAATACACTTACACACCAACTTGTAACTTGATGTTTTTTCTGTTTTTTTTCTGTCCTTGAGAAATGTTGATGTCTGGTCACCCTAGTGTACAGTATATGAGGAAACAACACCTCTCCTGAAGCTAATAACATTCCATTTGCCCTATGGTCAAGTGAAAACCTTGCAATTGCAACCAATGTTGGTGATTTTTGTGTTTTGTATGTGAATTGGTGGATAGCTTGAGAAAATGTCATGACCCTTGGGCTTATGAAGCCCTTTCAAAACATTTAAAGAATGTGCATTTGTGTGACTAAAATAAAATAAAATAAAACGATTTACTTCATTCCTCTGAAGTTGATATTTGCAGCAATTTGGCCTCAAAGCAAGTTACTGTAATTATTATTATTTATTTATTTAGTTATTTTTTGCACACTGAAACAGAAAAGAAGAACAATACAGCAAATGAAAGCCAGTTGTGCAGGTGAGATCCCAAGGGGTTTATGGTGTATCGCACCTAAATAAGCAATACAATGTTAGTAACAAAACAAAGAAATTCAAAAATAGATGCCAATAAATAAAATTAGGACATAATGGACATAAAACAAAAAAAACACATTAAACAGAGCAAACTAAATATTTTAGATGTGTCTAATCAGTATTAAATCAGTATTAAATGTGATGAGTGCATGAATATGTGTGAATGAGTGTGTGTGTGCACATTATGACTGGTGGATTAGAGTGGACCTTAGCTTATATTTGACGTTTGGAGTGATAATGCTGATTTTAAATTGGTCATGTAGCCTACTTATTCCAAAACTGTGCTCCTCTGTACTGAATTGAAAACTGGCAGTGAGACTCACATAATATCGGCATGTCTAGTGCTGCATGTGTGAATGTGGGAATGAAGGCAGAATAGATCTTGGGAAGGTTTAGGAAAGAGTTCAGGGTGATGTATATATTTGTAGATGAAAGAGCATGTTACATATATGTTGTATATAATTCATACTGTACATCAAGGCAGCATCAGTAGGCAGCATCAGCAGATTATATGAGAGGATAGAGCGCAAAGAAGACTTAGGCGCTGCATATAGAATGTTAATGTTTATGTCTTGGATTTTGTAAGAGACTTGACCTACTCATCACCTAAAGTGAAGTTTTAGAACCTTATTAAACCAGGCAAGATGATGAAGAGCACATTCTTTTTACAGCCACAACCTGAGGGTGCAGTTTCAGTTTGAGGGAGGTTTATGTACACATACACATTCACACCAGGGAGCTGTCCAGTTCCACAGTTTTCTACTGCTGGCCACCAAAAAGCTCCACTTGAGCTGTTGGTGGTGAAGTTCTTTTCTATAGGGAGCAGTGCTGAGGTAAGGTACAGTGTGTGTCTTTCACTTCCTTACCTATATTTTCCCAGCCAGTCAGGGGATTTTAACTTGTGATGAACTTGCCTCTTTATTTATAAGGCTGCCACTGCCCTCTGTGAAAAAGCACAAACAAAACAAAAACAACAAAAAAAAAAACGACTTTAAAAAATAACTTAAAAAATAAGTATTAGAATATACTTGTTTTTGTTTTGGCATCAGCTCTTACTTCTAACCGAGAAAAAAAACAAAAACAAAATATATACTGTATACATATATATATTTGAAATTATTGATAAAACCGAGTCCTGAAGAAGAAGCCTGAATTTTCATACTGAATACACATTCGAGGAGTAGCGTCAGAAGATATCATGTTGCTGTGAGCGTGGTGGAATGTGAGAATTTTCTACCAAAACATATTCACTAATTTACAGTTGGGAGGTTTTTGTGTGGAGAGTCAAAAGCAAATAAATAAAGGGGGAAAAACCACAAACACCCACACTCTCTCATCAAGACAAGACAGCGAATGGAAGATAGCCAGACAGAAATCCCACATGGCCTCGGAGAACTCATTAGGACCCACGAAATCAATAGCAGGATTGTAAGATGGAAGCAAGAACGAACGCTGGACAAGGCCAGTCTGCCGGCTTACTTTGGATCAGCCAGTTTTGACTTCCAGCACCTTTCACCGCCATCACACCTTCTAGTCCATCCCCCGCTTTCTTCCACCTCTGCCCATCCATCCGCGTGACTGGCCAGCTCTGTGGTTTAGACTGCGTCTCTTGTTACACTACCTGAGCACAGGAGAGGAAGGCATCCATGTGCAGAGGACGTTTTTATCCACATTCGCCCCTGCCAATTCCCGTTGCCCTGAGACCCTTTAATATGAACCCATCGCACCTTCAAAAATGAAAACACAAAGTATATGGTTGTGTGATGAACTGTCCAGTAACATTCCCATAACTCAAATTTTAGGGAGGTTTTTACTGGAACTGGAGGCTTACATAGTGCTTTAAAGGCAGAGTTTCATCACCAAAGGAAACCAATTCAAAGTCCATAATAAATTTCCAAAATGCATGGTCATCAATCTGAAAAAAAGACTGCCTTTTTGCATTTCTGAAAATCTGAATTTTTGAAGATAGAAGCAGTAAGAAATGAAAGAACAGTCTAACTAAATGGGCAGCAGACAAGACCCATTCAAAAACACTGCTGAACACCAGCATTGCCTGTGTTTGCATTATGTTTCTTCATCGCCTGGT
>NW_027281475.1:0-82500 GCF_046629955.1 Centroberyx affinis
CTCGGACCTTCATATCACCTGTTCTCTGTCCTGCCCGTGTTTCAGTCTTCCTCCTCCCCTGCTTCTGTGCGGTGTGTCCAGCAGTGTCAGGTTTAGCAGGCTTTCTGAGGCTCCATTGTGAGGCTCGCCTCGTCTCGTCCCCTCATCAGTCACCTGCCTGCTACCCTGACATTGTTCTGTCAACTGTTTTCATGAATATTTAAATGGTGGCTTTGACAAGGTCTTACTTAGTGCCATTGTACTAAAGAAAGAGTGTGTAACAAAAGAGGACATGTGGTGCAGTGGAGACTGAATATCTAGCGACAATAATCCCTGTCTGTCAGCCGGTCAGCCAGCCACAGTAATAACACATTGTGCTGTGATGTTTCAGGGCCGGAAATAAACATTTTTTAATCAAAGGCTATTTTCTATCTCTTTCTATCACTTTCTATCTATATCCATCCGTCTCGCCGTCTAGCTCTACCTGTTGTACCTGATTGTAATTTACTCTGCTGTCCTGCTCTACCTGTCTTTCTGTGGCATTTTCACCTTGCTTTTCTGCATAGAAAGCAGTCAATCACATGTCATAAAATGGTAAAAACACATTCCTGAATTTAGTCAGGAGTCACCTGATGCAGGAAGGAAATATGCTCTCATGCTGCCCCCTGCTGTTTGAAACCACCCCTCCTCCTATTTAAATCAATAGTGTATTATTTTCAAAGATATTTTATTAGTTATTTTCTTCCTTGTGCGTATGCTACATGTGACTCTTGTTATACATACCTGACCCAGTGAGGGTCTCAGCAACACCATATCAGAGACATGGGTCTGTGAAACTGGTCAAATGAAGCCAGTCCTGTCTAGATTTTGTTCATTTCCTGAGAGACAGTTCAGAGAACACGAGCCTCTCAGCAGAGACCTCCACTGGCCAGACATCAGACAGGTTTCCTGTCCTTCTAGCAGGAGGTTCATCTGTCTGCCTCTTTGATGTCAGATTCTTTGGATCCAGCTGCAATAGTGTGTGATTAGTTTCTGTGCCTTATCATTTCATCAGTTTTTCAAGTGCAGTTGTGGTTGAAGCCTTCACTTTAAATGCTTTTGACCCCCTAATATACTCGGGCAACTCTGACTCTGTAGATTGATGTGCAAACTTCTTTCCCTGTGTTAGAGAGGACATGGCGTCCAGCTCCACATTCACTCTGGAGGACAGTGCCATCTGCCTCACCTCGGAGCAGAGCACTATGGACGTGGACATAGACCGCGATGATGGATCTGTTCTCGATGTCTACTTGGTGAGTTGTCGTTACCTTTGTGCCACTCTATTTGTGGTCTCAGCTGACCATCACACTGGTCTAGGTGTAGGTGTTGGGAAGTCCAGTTTCTCTGTTTAAATATTAGTTTGTATCACCTGTGCCTATGCATATTTAGCTTCCACAAATTTTGGAATCATCTCATCTCCTACTTCCACACTGTTTTCCTGTTAGGGTCGTGTTCACATTACTCTTAGCAAGAACTTTTTACTTCTGTCAGATGTCATCTTCTGTTACATACGGTACCACCACATTCTGCGTTTGCTGAGATTGATCCTTTCCTTCCCTTTCCTTTCTTCTGCCCTACAGTGAAAAGAGCAGCTTTACGACCTTCATTTCCTCCTGCGTTTTACTCCTGCCAATCATCAGACAATCGCCGCACTCCACTGGACAGGCCGCACTGGCCTTTTGACTCCACTTCCAGCGCTGCTAGATCCACTTTGCCACTTGTATTGCCAAAACATAAAAAGGACCGAGAGGCTCCACTGGTGATGGACTAAAAAGAAGACACCAACAGAATCACAGCGATGGACATCCGCAGGAATCACGACATTCCATCGTACTGTAATAATGTGATGAACATTAGGCTGAATTGAGTGCCGCTTCTTAGAGCATGTGTCAGCGCAGTGCCATTAAGTTTTATATATGTAGAGTATGCTATTTTCATGGCCTACACAAAGATATAAACAGTTAGAATAAAGTATATATGAAGAGAAAATAGATACACAGCATACTTTTCTTTTAAACGTTTCTTTCTGCTGACCAGAAAGAAATGACTGATGATTTCAAAATTTGCAGCTGCTTTTAGTTGCTGGTTGGATGAAAAATGTTTACAGTGAATTTACGGTGGCACCTCGGTCCCCGATGACGGCGTCACGGGAGCGGACACAAGCCAGCTTGTAGCCGCAGCCGGCGCGGACAAGGAGAGATTCATATGAACGGACTGATTCAGTGAACAGACTCTTTGATGATTCACAAGTCACCAAGGCCGAACGCAGACTGTGACGCGGTTAAGGTGGCCGCCTTATCCTGGCTGCGGCCGGCTGTTTGTGCTGCTCTGAGAGGAACCCAAAACTTCAGACGCACTGGCAGAGGGGCTGCTGTAAAGTGCAGTGAGAGACGAAAGCCCGAGTTACTGGATCTTGGATGATGCGGAGAGCAGAAGGACGACGCACTCGCTCTTGATAAAACGGCACTTTCGATGTTGGTTATGATTACTGTAAGAAATATTTTTCTCTGAGGACGTTTGGTTTTAGGTGGGTGGGCTACCTGACGTAAGCACAGATTTGGATGAGTGAATATGCACATTTTTTTTTTTTTTTTTTTTTTTACATATGCACACCTCTGTAAGTCATTGCTAGTACATGTACACAGAGACAATGAAGGACTATTGTAGATCATTTTGATGTGGAGCTACTAGTTTCGTGAGGTTTGTGTCATGACTGAAGATGCTTTTACTCAGGATATCCTTTGATACTGAATAAGCGTGTCCTCTTGAAGAAGTTATGAGGCCCGACTTGGACACTTTGAAGCTGTCTGATAGCTCTTCATCAAGACCACATCCAAACTTGTGTTGTTGAATTCCAAGATCACACCTGTGTCAGTTGAGACCATAATTTATTATATAAATCTCAATAACTTTACCATTTGCTGAAAAAAAAATATTTTAATCGCTGAATGTAAAGACAATGTGTATTTATATATAGAGACTCCTATAAATAAACTGCTGAAATTCAGTGTCTGTCTTTGCTTAGTCATACTTGGATCAAGCTAAAGGTATTGAACTGTACCATCTCTTTATGAGTAATCCCAAGAATTGAGAGTTTTATCAAGTGGCGTTGCTCTAAGACAGTACACCGTGCTCCTTTCTGTTGTGTAACAATTTTAATTTACAGAACATTGTCAAATTGCATTACATTTAGTGCAAATAATAACACTTCTGATGTACAACTTAGAAATATACAAAGTGTGTAGATTCCTTGACAAAATATCAAAATTAAAAACGCTAAATGCATTCTTCAGCTGATGTTGCTTATAGATCTTTCCTCTTCTAAATCATCAGCAAAACAATTATCCAGATCCTTTCTAACCTCTGACCCCTTAGACTAAGAATCTGATTGGAGGATTCTCAACCATACACATCTACTGATTGCAAAACTCCCAACTTTAGATGACAGAAAACACAATCTAGAGTAAATAAAAATCTTGAGGTAAGATGATGTGAAATGCTGACCCTTACCCCCACTTCATTTCAGTGTCTGTTGATAAATGCACATCTGGTGGCTGTACAGTAGAGATGGCCAGGATTTTTATGGTCCATCCTGGTGTCTAAGGCATTTTTGGGGGCGATTTATCAGTCAAAGGGCAGGGAGGGCACTGCTTTGTACTGTACGGCATTGTGAAATGTAATGTTACAGTATGACTGAGGGCGTGGGGGTGTAGATGATATCCCAATCAACATCTGTTCGCCTTATCCTGAAAAGCAGCAGCAGGACTCGTGTTAGCCCTGGGCACACACTGTAGTGAGGCATTTAATTTACAAAACTTACACTCGTGATTTGGACATAACAGTTCCTCACTGCTTCATCAGGGGCTGACATGGGGGGAAAAAAAAGAGAACCTGGGGCATAGAAAATTCACCCACCGATCTCTCAATGAAAGAGAGGTTAACCTTGTATCAGACGCTGTGGTTGGTCGATTGAAAATGTCTGTCAAAGACCATGTGACACATGGGGGGCACAGACAGGTACACGCTAACAAAGGACCACAACTTAGCGTCTATAGACCACAATCACCTACATCACACAGATATCCAATTATTGATGTTCAATTCAACGGTCAAAAATATTGCCCAACAAGAGTAAATTAGACTTATCGACTGCTATTTATCTCCCGCTAATTTCCTACACCCATTATTGTCATCAAATTCAAGCCTTTAACAGTCAGTTCACATTTCTCACACTGGCAAACTCAAACTCAAAACCTATTCTGTTCTTCTCTGTACAATACGTTGTGTCCATAGTACTCTCTGAAAGTTACTTTATAACAATCTAGAAATATAAAGATTTCCGAGAAAAACATGTTCAAAGCTTTAGGCTCTGACCCTCCATCAAACTACAAAGGGAGTCATCACTAGAGGGACAGGAGAAGGCAAGAAAGAGGAGATACTGTACCACACCTCATCACTGCTTTCCCTGTCAGTATGATCTGTTTTCCTCTCATGGTAGCAACTTTAGCAGCAAGACAAGAAGCTGTGATACTAGTGATTAAAGCAAACCCAAGTCAAGAAGTATGTAATCATAAGAAATGTACAAAACAATTTACAAAAAAAAAGCAAATAATTGGTAACAACGATTCAAAAACCACTTAAGAAATCCTTGAATTTACATACAAATGTATATCCATGGCCAGCAGATGATGTTAAAGTCATTAATGTGGCTGGGATGACAACTACTGATGGATTAAAGACGTAAGCCAGTCTTTTCTATACATCAGTGTCCTCGGGGACATCCTGGATGGCATGGTATCCTGGGTAATGTAGTCTGAATACGCATTCTAATTGACAGGTGAATGGGTCATGTAGTCAATGAGAGCCTGTTCAATGTTGAGAAAAGTAGTCTCTCCAAAGGGCAATCTCCGCCCTCCACACACTTGAAACAAGAAGAGGGATGATAAAAAGTTAATATCACTAACATTAAGAAAACAAAAATTTAAAAGACTTTAAAAGCCCATATGCTAACTGTTTTTACAGCTCCATATGACAGATAAAGCAACAGCCAAGGATTTTATTGTCCATTAACAGTGCATTGAATATTTCAGCCTTTCAGTACCTATCTACCTACCATGCAACGGAGGATGCAATAGACTTGGGAGGTTAGTTGCTTGTGAAGTTGTAAAAGAGGATGTGTTGGCGTTGTTGGTTACCTCTTTATGTTTAGAAGAGGATGGGCTTTCCAACAGTTTTCTCCTGGACGTAGGAGGTGAAGCGTTTGAGGAACTTGGGGTACTCCCTCTTGGCCACGGCTCTGAGGACCGAGGCTGGGGCCCAGCCACCCGGGTTCACTGCAGCCAGACACAGAAATTATCAGAAAACAATGAAACTGACATATGATAAAGCTGTTACTCAGTCATCCCACAGTATACAGGTTCAGTACCTGGACACTCTGTTCTTACTTTGTCAACACATAACGGGAAATAATGTTTAGGTATTTGCAGTGGAGGCCAGTGGCATAAGAGATACAGGCAGCAGTTTGGGTGCCCTCTAGTAAGAGGCAGGGATGGAAAACTTTTCCCCCCTCAAACTCCCATGACCTTCCCTCAGGCTCCACTAACACTACAGTCTACAGCTGGCTCAGGGAGCCTTCAGCAGCACCGCCCCACGTCTCAGCCTGCTGGCCCACAGGAGGTCTAGACTGAGTTCAACATAACCAGCACCATAAAGGCAGGCACACACACACACACACACACACAGTGTTACCCAGGTTAATAGTTCACACAGCTGCAAGTTGTTCGATATGCACAAAGACAGCATGATATAACATGGTTGTAATTAATAATTTGAGAATTAGTTTTGGGACATGACCCGTGTTGAGTGACAAGGGCGAATGCATGATCGGTGATTGGCAAACAACTTTGACTTGCGGCTATTTCAAGATGGGTTCAGCAGCTCCAGTTTTCGCATTTAAATAAGTCATAAGAATTTTATTGTCCACCTTGCTAACTTCATCCAACACTATAGACTTCATATTTGCCAACTCAGGTAAAAGTCTGGGCATTGTTTATTCGAACTGGCATGAGCTGAGCTCTCTAAGGGCTTTGCAGCAAAAATCTTGTTTTATAATTTTCATAAATGTAAAGTTTCTTATCCAGTTTGCCAATGCACTGGTTTTAATATTTGCATTCAGATTGAAAGTGTAAGTTAGAGTGACCAGGGATATCATTAACGCTCTGTCTCCTCCATAGCTGCAGGGAAAAATTCAGCGGGTCTTACTTGTATGGGTAGGTTATGGCTTGGGTAAAGTGAGATTTAGTTTTGGCATTTAGTTTTGATGTCAATAGTAAGGCCCGATATGATCAGACGGATAATGTTACAGAGGCTTTGTGCTGCGGCCCACTGCATGATCTCGCCTCGGGCACCAATGACAGGACCACTACTGCTTATATGAGGTTGATCAATGATTAGGTTAGAGCAGCACTTACCGTTGGCAACGTAGGTGATCTTACAGAGGATGTTGTCTCTGCTGATCTCCTTATCGCCCTCTGGTGGGCTGACCAGCGTCTGGCAGATCATAGCAACATTGATTTTGGCACGAACACACCGGTTGGTGGGCTGGAGGTTAAACAAAGTTGAGGTTAGTGGGAAGCTCAGTGAAGAGTTAAGAGGTTCCTAATGCAAATCATGCCCACACCCGCCCCATAGCTCATTACCGCTGATTTGCCATAGAGTGACAGAGATTGCAATGTTTAAAATCTCCCTTGCTTTTTCCCTATTGAAATATTTGAGGTTAAGGCTTTATTTGGAGAGCTGAGAGAAATCAGTACAAAGTACTGTAGTTATGTACTGCTAATGCAGTTACAGTAAACTTACAAGGGCGTTGTCATGGTCCACAGAGAAGTTGCAGACCAGCCACGTGTCGGGATCGTTCTCATTGGTTGCCAGGATCTTCCTGATGGCTGATAGATAGAGCACGTCTCTCTGAGAGGCAGGCCACACTCTCTGAAACACAACCACTGGCAGTCAGGTGCAAATCAAGTAGGCAGCAGAATTTTATTGGGTCACATTTACAGCAACTTTTCAGCATCGTTTCAACCACAGTGAAGTCAACTTACCTTGTGCGTCTGGTAGACTATGACGGCATTATCTGAGAGCGTTTCCACTACGTTGAAGTTTTCAATGGTGGCTGTGGGAGGAAAAGTTTAGTCAGGTCCATGACATGCAGACAGAAAGAGCAAAATATCTAAAACAACAGCTTTGTATCAGTGGTGTAGTTTTAACAATATGAGAACACTGATATTTGATGACTGGCAATGCCTCATGGTGATGGATGAAGCCGTAGACTTACTCTCCCAGTCCAATCGAACAGCCGTGTCCCAGAAGTAGTGGCAGACCTCGTGTCCCGTCACCCCTTTTACAGCGTGTGTAGCTTTGAGAGGGTCCAGGACGATACCATTCTCCTCCACCTCCCTCCTGTATACCTGTTACACACACACAGTGCATAGAGTTCGAGACAGAGCAACAACTTGACAAATCATATTAGTAATATGAACATAATTACAAGGTCTCTACATAACATGTGTTCTTGGTGGAAATCAATAAAGAAAAACACTACATTTCAGACCCTCTTAATTCTACTAGGCAAAGAGGTTGATCATTTGAGTTTCCACTTTAAAAAAAAAAAAAAAAAGTACTTTGCCACACTTCTTTTTAAAAAAAGTACTTTGCCACACTTCTAAGTAAAATTTCAAGTAACTTAATATTTTCACGAGTAGCTGGCAAATGGAAAAAGCGCTACTGCTGCAAACAAAGTAACTTATAAAAAGTTAGCAGTGAACAAGCCATAAATATTCACAGCTAACAATCAAGGGCAATGAATCGTGAATAGTTTCTCTCCTCACCTTCATCTCTCCCTCCTCTATTACCAGCTGCCAGTTGGCATCTCCACCCATATCCTGAAGAGAGTAGGTCATATGATTCTGCACCATCTCCTCCACCTAAGAGACAGACAGATATTCATTAACTTAGGGCGTTAGTGTTTCAAACGTTTGTCTTTTTGCATCAGCCTCAGCCAGAACATGTTTTGCATGGGATACATGGTTGGGGAGAGAAAGAGTGTGAATACCATGCAGTAGGGATGATACGCTCAAGGCAAATGTGTTCTTTATAGTCTTGAGCTATCAACACACGTAGGTGCTGATATTACATTTCAGAGGTTTTGATTATGTAACTGGAGTCATAGAAACACTTTTTTTGGCCTCAGAATATTCTGAATTTCCTAAGAAAATGCATCTGAAACAACTGAGCAGTGACCAAATATGGCTCTCAGTGAAACTATGGAAGTTGCATAACAATAATGATAAAAGACCTGAGCCTGCTTGAGGGTTTTATTCAACATCCCCACAATGCATCAAGGACACAGTGCATAGCCTGCTTGGATACATGCCTACTCATGCTGACGAAGACACAGAGGGAAGGTATTAGAAAGGGTGGAGGCGCAAGTAAAGAGGCTTCACTAGAATCCAGTCATGCAGCATCTGCTGAGCTCAGCATCAACTGTTTTCCCCACACCAGTGGTATGAAACCCATTATGTGATGAAGACAGTTAGTTAGTCAGTCACTCCAGGAACTTCACATTTTGCCATTTCAATGTTTTTTTCTTGGTGTATTAAAAAATTCACCAAGGGCTCCAATATAAAGAAAAAGACATCTGTTTAATAGTCTATACAACTCACAGGAAAACCTTTAGTGAAATCCTGGAGAGACTGGTTAGTAGTCATTCGCATGCTATCTGCTCTCTCTGAAAAGCAGCGGGCATTAGCATCCCGCTGCACATACGGTAGGTAGATGGTGCTCTCTGATGACCAAGTACAGTACCTGGGCGCTGAATCTGTGAATGTCATCTGAGGCACTGACTAGTTCAACGGAAGACAGGGAGGAGGAATGGCTATGGGGCTGTACAGCAGAGAGGAGGATTGAAAGAGAAGGGAATGAGAAACAAAAGAAACAGAGAGGCGTGCCACCACAGGAGTGACAGTCCAGAAGACAGCACCATCACCTGTTAAAGCACCACTGCATGTAAAGACGTTACATATCTAGAAGCTCTCAAAATAGTACAAGCTGAAAAATGATTGAATGGGATAAAGGTGATGCATGCACACATTATGATTACAAGATATTGTCAGTGCAGATAAGTTTCAAGGCTTAATAGACATGTAACATTGCTTGTTGATTGATTGGTTACAGTATAAAGACTTCAGAGCAAGAATTATGGAAACATCAGAGACAACATATCAACCAGCTGAGTAGTGACAAGTTAGGATGAAACAGGATGGAAATAAGATCCATACTAAAGAGAAAATGAGAAATGAGCTGAGTACCTTGGTGGCAAATCGGTGTGTACCGATGGTGGAGTAGACGTCTCCAGGAGGAACGGGAGTTAGTCGAGGTATCCTGACCTTCTCTGACTGGCACTGAGGGACAGAGAATAAGAGTTTGGTCAGAATGAGAAGAGACACTGAGGTACAGAGAAAGGCAACGTCTGTGTATTTATGTCATTACACAAAACTCTGTCTGCTTTGTCTTATTGAGAGAGAGAGAGCAAAAGAGAGAGAGAGAGAGAGAGAGAGAGAGAGAGAGAGAGAGAGAGAGAGAGAGAGAGAGAGAGAGAGAGAGAGAGAGAGAGAGACAGAGAGAGAGAGAGAGAGAGAGAGAGAGAGACACACACACAACGAGAAAGAGATTTTAGTATGGTTTATGGACTGTGTATGGACTGTCTAATAAAACTCATGTGTAATGCCTATACCCATCCAAACAGAACAGGATGGTTTGAGTGTGCAGATAAAGGTCTTGACCACACCTGCTCCTCTATCTTGTCCTGTCTGTCCAGAGCAGCTTCCACAGCATCGAAGAACTCATCCTCATTGATCAGGCTGTTGGGCCCCTCCTGTGGAAAGGCAAATGTTGTCAGCAACACAGGAATGCAGAGTAAATAACCTTGACCAAGGTGCAGCACGATGATATAAATGGACTCGCTCGGACAGTCAAGACATGAGTCTATCTAGTCGTTTATAATCCATTTAGTTTATCTAATTTCATCTTGCCTCGTAGTCTGGGCCTCCGTAGTGTGACTTTTTCTTCAGTTCGTTCATGGCAGATTTGTAGGCATCCTCCACCCTTCTCCTCTTCTCCAGCTCCTGAAAACACAGAGAGAGCAGTACAGTCATTATGAGTCCATTATGAGTTACTGTACTTAAAGAACGAATAACAGCAACAATACGCATGTGAATAGACACACCTATTAAAACATCTGTGTTGCGTCTAAAACTAATCCTCTACATTCAGATAATGAAAAGCAGGATGGTGTTACAGAGTTGGAGAATATTTCCACTCCAGTGACGATGCTCCTTCCATCAGAACTCAGATTACTGCTGATAAACAGTCTGCTATAAAAAGGGGAAGACCAGAGGTTCAATCCTGACCCTGTTCTGGCAGTCTGATTCCTACTTATTCATGTTCAGGGCTGTTCATCTGTACACAGTGAACTATGGGCCTACAAGTCACAAACAATCAAACAAACCGCCACACCATTGGGCTGTGTCTGCCACTCAAACAGGTTTAACCTCACAATGTCTCATACGCCGCCAGAGGCAAATACACACACACTTCAGACAACTGAAGCTGGGAACAACAGGCTGCTCCTATACAATGGAGAACTGTAGAAGCTGGATTATCTTCCAGTGTCAGAGCTGCTCGCCATGCCCCACTTTGAAGCACAGAAACCTGGCCAACCAGCCAGAGAACTTGCCCTCTTATCAAGATAGTGACAAAAAGCAAGAGCAAAGGAATCCTAATACAACAGAATCTGTAATGCAGACTTAATTCAACTGAAACCAACAGCAACTCAGCACAAGAAGCATTTTACATTTCAGATGATATTCATTCATTCATTCACATTCCAATAAGATAAAGCCTGTGACTTGAAGCAATTGTGGCTGAGGAGTATGTTAAAATACAAAACAATAGTGTTTTCTAGAAAATAACTACTTGGAGGGAAAAAGGGAACAGGAGGGGCCAATGAAGTAAAACAAAATGTAAAGGAAGCTCCAGATGCACAAGACTAGGGACAAAAAAAAACAAAAAAACCTGAGGAGGTCCTGTTGCCAGCTGTGTCTGACTGACAGACAGACAGACAGACAGACAGACAGACAGACAGACAGACAGACAGACAGACAGACAGACAGACAGACAGACAGACAGACAGACAGACAGACAGACAGACAGACAGACAGACAGACAGACAGACAGACAGACAGACAGACAGACAGACAGACAGACACCTACTGTGAAGAAGAGGCTGCAGGTCTGTAGTGGGATCCAGCTCTTCTGTGTTTGCTGTTTGAGCACCTCTCTCCTCCACTGTAGTGAAGGCTTCCAGAAACTGCACCAAGAGGTCCGGGCAGTCATTTTCTAATTCACTCTCTGTACAAGTACGCTTGTGTCTGTCTTCTTCAGCTGAATGTGTGTCGCTCGACTCTTTTTTCTCTCCCTAATCCACATCAGCAGCTAAACTGCAGACACATAACTACACACAAATGAAGCCTGGGTAGTTGCAATCTAAACAAACTGAAAGCTCTTCCTGACTTTTGTACATTTTAGGGTTGGGCAGAAAGGCTTGACAACCAAAAAAAAAAAAACTGGTTTGGCAACATCAGCTGTGCTGATCAGGATAAGCATGCGGAGCTTTCAAGCCCAAAGAGAGGCACACCACTCTCTGGATAGAGAGCACAATCAATGAATGACAGAGTGCTGTGGGAATTCCAATCATTCTGACTAAAAAAAACAAGAGATCAATAAACCACGGTTAAGAAGTCGTGTCTGATTTTCATTCTGTTGGACTAGGGGGACTTAGGGGGGTGTGGGCTCCCTGAGAGCTGACTGAGCACACATGCTCTTTTCAACAACACCCTGCTTTAGATCCACACCTGGGAGCTGCCCAGTTCAACCACAGTCTTCCATTGTTGACCAGTAGGCAGCTCTACTGGAGCAGCTGGGGGTTAAATGCCTTGCTAATGACAAAATTGTGTAAAAATAAAGCAGAAAAAGCAGAAAACATTTACTAATACACGGGATGTGATATAATAATCCTTTGTGCCACAAACAATGGCAAGCGTCCATACAGAAGCTCAAGAATAATGACTAATAAAAAGCATGTCTGAATTGCCACCGAAAGGAAAAAGGCTTAGCTAAGCGAACCGTTTCATTCATACAATTACAACTATTCAGTTGGTACAGATATTGTGTATTTGAGCTGTAATTCAGTTTGAGAGCCAACACCGAGAGATCACCAACTACCCTTTATAACACACTCCCTCGCCTTTTCAGTAATAAAGTCCCCATCATCTAGACTAGTATGAGTAGCTGACTGTTTGTATATAAACGATCATGTCTAGGCCATTCAGAATGTGTGTTGTGCCACAGCTTCATCGCCTGGAGGACGTACATTGAAACTCTAACCAACCTCTATCCAACCAACTCCATCAAGACAATGGAACGGGTAACACTTTATTTTCCGGGTCCGCAATTTCCTAATAATTTCCTTGAAAGGAACTGTTAATTTCTTAGGACGTTTCGTCTCTAGGAAATTATTAGGAAATTGTGGACACGGAAAGTAAAGCGTTACCACGGAATGCAACAAGTAACAACATAGCAACAACTAGCTTGAAGAGACCTGTGACGTTTCCACACAGCAGTGGCTGCTGCCACGCCCACTGAAGAAACTGCCTGCCAGTCACAGAGAGTGTCACTGTGTGAGTGACATTTATTTTGATCCGTGTGTGTGGAGTGAGCACATACCTTGTCCAGTCTCTTCTGCCAGCTGTCCTCTCGTTTGACCATCAGTTCGATGCAGTGGGACAGAGTTGACAGGATGCCTGCTGTGGTGGCCTTGAATGTAATGGCCTCGCCCTTGAAGTCAATACCGTTGATACCTTTGGGACTGGCAGGGGGAAACACTGGCACAAATACAAAGAAAGAATTAACCTGAATTAGCAGGGTGACAGCTGCCTCAAAAATACAGTTTTTAATATTCAAATTGTACTTGACTAGTATCTTTCCCAGGCCTGCCTGCCTGGGAAAGACAGATAGAATAAATATAGAGTAAACTATTGGTAATACAGTAGCTGTGGGTCGATGATGATAAACTCACATTTCTCTTTGCTGCCATTGTTGTTGTGAAGATAGTCGCCGTCGGGCCGTGTAGTGGTGGGGAAGTCATCTTCGTCCTCCTCCACTACTGGAAATACAACAACAGCAATCTTTCATCTATCTCAATCGATCTACCTCTTCACTGGTAAAGCCAATTATATATTAGACAGCTGTGATTCATTTAGACCTTTTATTGGCGGTACAGCTCATAGTGCAGAACTCAAAATCATTTATTTTTTTCCTTATTTAACAGGGACAGTGAGCACTTACACTGCCACAGATTTAGCAGATTGCTACTTTTCCTCAGTAGGACAGGTGCAGAGGGCACAATACCAAATTTCCAGCACAAGAGCAACATTCAGATTAAACTATAAGTTGATTTAAGCTACATAAGACAGCAAGTTCAATATGAAAGTGATTTTGAACGCTACAGAGAGGTTATGCCTCTGAAATTAAACACCCTACAAAGTGCCTTGTAAGTGAATATTGATTTGAGTTTCCTTTCCAATGGGTCTGTCCAACCACTCTCCCTCAACTCCCATACCAAGTGAAACAGGTAAAGAGGTCCTCATCTATAAGCCCTTTCCTTTGTCAATGAACATCAAGACAAATTCCTTCTTCCTTCCACACCGCTCCTAAAAATCTGATGTTTTTTTTTACATCAGGGTGCCATAGAACTGAGCACCAGATTAGATTTAAAAAAATGCAATCTTTTTGGCAAATAAATGTGTTTCTTACAGTATGTAAGCAGTGTAATATTGTATTATTAGAATAGTATGTTGCAACAGGCTACCTCTGTCTCTCTGAAACTCATCTTTGGAGACAGCGTCAGCGCAGGAGTCAAAGTATTTCTGCAGGGTGTCCACTTGTCTGCACAGAATGTCCCGGAAGGTCTCCATTTCCGCCAGCTTCTCACGCAAGCTGTGGCCCTTCTGAGCAGAGACAAATACAAATAAAGACATTGCGAAGAAACCAAAAGGGAAAGAGATTGACTGGGAATTATGTATGTCACGTATTTTTCTGATTCAGTTCTACAAAAGTGAATGCACAACGACACAGTTAAGAAAATGACTACACAAAAGTTATTACTGACAGATATACTGAACTTTGAGGGGGGTAGTAAGGGCATTCTGGGTTCTAACTCAACTTGGTCAGAGTTTGAATATATATTGACAGAAATACTTCAGAGATGGCAATGAGTTATGCAGTTTTACCTTGAAGGACGACGTGGATGTGGCAGACAAGGCGCTGGCCGCTGAGGTGAGGGACAACATGGAACCATGACGCCTCAGACTGGTTTCTGAACCATAACCCGACTCAGCCTGCACCCAGAGAGAGGGATGGGGGGGGGGTTCAAGCAAGGCAGGAAACGAGAGAGAGAGAGAGAGAGAGAGAGAGAGAGAGAGAGAGAGAGAGAGAGAGAGAGAGAGAGAGAGAGAGAGAGAGAGAGAGAGAGAGAGAGAGAGAGAGAGAGAGAGAGAGAGAGAGAGAGAGAGAGAGAGAGAGAGAGAGAGAGAGAGAGACAGAGAGAGAGACCAGAGGAGGTGGGAGTGCAGATGGAGGGAGAAATAGTGAAAGATGATGGTGGGAAAAAGTAACGGGAAAGAAAGGGGGAAAGAAGATACATGAGGAAAGGAGGGGGAAAGAGGGAGGACGGAGGGGGTGATAGATGATGGGGGAAGTGTGAGAGGAGAAAAATACATCAAGCAGTCAGCAATATAATTAGAAATTCTGTATCTCATAAAAAACAGTGAGAGACAGAGAGAGGGGAATCATTTCTAGCAGCTTGCATCGAGTAAGGCCAAACTAAATCAGAGCAGCACCAAAACCTAGACAGATAAACAGCCTGTAGAGAGGGACTGGGACTGACAAGTAGGCAAATATATCACACTAGGGTAGATGGGACACAGTGGAAATAAATCACACTGCATCCATAAGTGGACAGATCTAGGCTTGATTGTGACTCTATGAAGGCACATATGGGCCTAATAGGACATGCAGTGTGCCGTCCCCCTTGGCATTATGAAACAGATCTACGACCAGCCAGGCACTAGGGAGTGGCGAGGACTTCATTTGTTCTTTTAAAAGGCCAGCTAAAAGGCCACTGTGCAACGCTCAAGACTGCCAAGTCAGCAAATGCACAGAACTACAGATGTGTGTATGTGCACTCACACCCACCCATCAATCTACCCAGCCAACCCCCCCCCCCCTCTCCCCTCTCCACCCGCCACCCAGCCAACCCCCTCCCCACCCCACCCACACACACACAAAGCAAGTTATTCCTGTTTTTTCCACTTCCAACTGTTAGCAGTCATTTCATTGCGTCAGAGAGACAATAAATTTATGACGCAACATCTGAGCTCCAGACTCAAACACTGGAAAGATTCATGTGAAACAAGTAGCAGAGGCAATAATCTGGCATTCTTTTAACTGTGAATAGGGACCTTAACATGTTTGTAGTATGTTTGTAGTATGTTTTATTCAGCCTAAACCTACTCAGTTTTGGTCCTGGCCCTAGCCTCTAAGCTCCCTCCTAATTATAAAATGAACGCGCAGAGTAAATTCTGAGATCAACAATTGAGTATTGAGGAACAGTGAGCAGAGTGAGGAGGAAGTCGGGTGACAGACACGAGAGAACACACATACACATTCCTCTGGTGGAGGATCTTACGACACAGCAGAGCATGTACACTGACTACTGGTGGATAGCCAGAGGGCTGAGCGGTAGGAGTGTAAAGGTCCGGGTCCATGAACATAAAAAAGCTTCCTGGTTTGATGTTAATCTATTTTTCATAGCTCGCCCCTTTGTAATTTCTAAAAGTGTCAACAATGGGTGTGTTTACATGCACACAACACTTTGTTACTGTGATAATCAGATTAAAGAGATCATTTGATTAAAGCATTTACAGCATTTGAAGCAATGCGTTTTCCCACAATAACCAATTATCAAATAAATCCATGTAAAGCCGGGTTAAGTTAAGAATGTGACATGATGAGATTCAGCCAACGGCCATTTTGAGATGTCACATAAAACGAGTAGATTCTGTACAGTCCCATAGCAGAGTCGTGGATTTGCAACCTTCAGCTAGCTAGCTAAAAATGATCACAAAACACACTGTAAAAATACTAATATCAGACAAATTTCCTGTCAGACAGGGTATGAATTGTGACCATAAATTCCTTACATTTGGTAGGTAAGATATACATATTTACCATAGTATACATCTTTCTGAATACAAGAAGATGATTGCGGTAACTGTGTTAAAGTTTGCAGCTAAGGTGTGAAGATTCATATTTATAGTTAGAGTTAGAGTTAGAGTTTATACTCTAACAAAAAAAAAGAAAAAAAGATTATACTTCCTTTTATTAAGTAGATACTATTGCTCAATAAACAACAGACATGATTTGTAGAAAATGATGAATGAACTCAAATGTCTTCCCCCTAACTGACTGACTAGTATTTGTGTCTTGATACCTACAGTGCCATGGGGGGAAAAAATGCTCATTCACTTTTCCATTTTTTTCCTATTCTTTGCCGACGAGCACACAGGACACCTTGACTTAAGGCACTGAATGACACCATGCTTCGTTGAACTGTTTCTTTTATGTATTTTCCACTGTTGTCCTGCCTTTTGCCATGAACAAAATTGCGTGTAAGTGTTGTTGTTGTTGTTGTTGTTTTGTTTTTGTACTGTTGTGATTTTAATTGAGACCGAAGACAAATTTCCACATTGTGGACAATAAATGAAACTAACTAACTAACTAACTTAAGCTGTATTAGTCTCAGTGTTACCCTGATATACTAATTTCCTGCCACCACAACTCATCAAGTGTGTAAACAAACACACACACTGCACCAGATCTACTCCTGTGACCTTTTTTTGACACGTGCACATTTTAAAAAACTGAACGAAATCAGACTAATGTGTGCTAAATAAGATGGCTAAATAAATAATAGTTTGACCAGAAGTGTGCTAACCAAGTCATGCTTACATCGCTCATAACTCTTACTGTTTAAGATAATTAAGTAATTGATTTACATAACAATTGTAATCTCAGTATTGCCTTCATCAGATTAACATTATGAAATAATTTGTTGCTAGTTTGGACAGAGACGAAGAAGCAAAGCAACGCTGGAACTGCGATGAACTGATGGGACGAGAGGACATATTTGTGACAATCCCAGAGGCTGCCATCTTTATGCACCTGGTCCACACAGCCATGCAAACTAAACACCCACTCAAACACAACACATGAAATGTCATGTCATGCCCATAGCTTTGTGATGGTAATGAGGTTGTGCACGGTTGCTGACCATAACAACCACTATGTAGGCTATACATACACATCTCGGGATATTATTATTGCTGAAGAAATTAGCTATAGCTAGTCCAGAGCACAGTCATGCAGCCTCAGTTCAATTTCTGAAAGAGTGACTGATTTCTGACAAGGAGTGGCATGCAGCAGAGTACAATGCTAAAGCTAGTCCATCAGTGCTTCTAATGTGAACAACAGCAAGCATGCAGATGAAAATCCATTTACGCATGAAATGGAAAAGGGCTAAAATGGGTCATGTACCATCACTCATGTCACATCACTAGCATACTAATTGAAGACTGGTGAGTGACTGACTGAGCTAGCAGCATGCCAACATGCTAGAAGCCCACCATTCGGCCATTCCAGCAGCCAAAGCAGAACAGGGCACTGCTGCAGTCCTGACGGCTCGCTGGCCCCAGCATGGCCCCGACGCTCCCCCAACACTCTGACAATTCACAGGTTTAAATCCAGTACTCCCGTTTCCCTGGACACACCTCACTGAGGAACAAAAGGGAAGAAGAGGAGGTGGAGAAGAAAAGCCATACAGGCTCAGCTCAGCCCGTGAAGAAAAAGAAAGCAGAAATAAGAGGGGAAAGGGAGGAAGAAAAATGCTAAGTAGTCATTTGGTCCGGAGGAGTCGGAGGAAAGGAAGGCACTGGCTGCTCCACGAATCAGGAGAGACAGAGACGGAGACTGAGCCGAACGAAAGAGTCCTGCTGTTCCTCGGCGGAGCGAAGCAGGTCTGCTTTCAGTCAGTTCTCGCGCAGGCACACATACAGAGTCAGACACACACTCCATCTTGCTGCTTACATATATCAACAGACCACACACCCTGATATGTGAAACCTTTTCATCTTGTTGTCCATCTTTATGTCTGGCATCCATAATTGATGTTAGCAAGGAACGGTGACGCTGTGTGTGTGAGAGAGACAGAAATAATGGGTGCACGCATGTATTAGAGACAGCCACTGTCTATGTCCAGGGCTGTTTGTGTAACAAAGCAGCAAAGTGCCAACTGGGTGGGTGAGTGAAGCAGGCTAGCTTGTGAAAATGACAGAACAGATGAGAGAGAGAGAGAAACAGAGAAAGAGAACAGATGAGAGAGAGAGAGAAACAGAGAGAGAGAGAGAGAGAGAGAGAGAGAGAGAGAGACAGTGTGTGAAAGAGAGAGAGTGGGAGGGAGAGAGCAACATTTGTCTGGATCTTCTGCTTTTCTTCTATATCTCTGTCTCTCTTCTTATCGTTTCTTATTCTGATTTGCTGAAATTCACCTGTAAAGCATGATCTGGGTCAATACAGTGTGCAGGCTGAGCCAACAACCAGCCTGACAAAGGGGTGGAAATACTAAGAGAATATATGTGGGGACTTCCCCCTATCCTTCACATATAACCCCTCTTTTGGGACTGAATGGAACAGTCCTCTTGGTATCAGCAAGAGTTTATGTGTCCCCCTTGATTTGTGCTGCTGTGTGGAATGGCTGATAAAAAAACATGCATTATTCATCAAGAGCTGCACTGTCCCCATCTAGCACGACTTATTCCACCTACACAAACACTCCCACACACAGAAACACACACAGACTCACACAAAAAGTGTTCATATTATCAATATGCAAATGATGGTTGTTGGCCTTTGCAATGTTGCTCACAAGAGAGGTTTAAAAGCTGTCATCATGACTTGTTTGACCCTGATTAAATCAAATTTAAAGTGGTTAGACACCAACTCATCCACTTCAACTCAGTTTGAACAAAGTATGACACTGGTACTGAAAATGTCACCACCACCCCGCCTCCAAAAGTCATTTACTGAAGTTAAATGAAGCTACACAATCTACATTTGACTTAATCGTCCACTAGAGTTTGGCGATTAGACAAATAAATCAGGGATTAGTGATGAATCCATCAACGTTGGAAAGTCCCTTGCCGATTTAAATTACTTACTATTTGGTAATATAAGCTACACACTATTTAGGCAAAAGGTTGCAGAATTAGATTTAGAATTATCTGTCCAAAGAATCAGAGATGATAACATTTTCCACCCTGTGTTTCTGATGAGATTATTTTCAGCATTGGGAGTGGAAAAGACTACAACTAATGTGTAGATCAATGTTTACAGGCCAAGACCAGACCAGACCTCCAGAGTACACAAACATACTACTTCTACAACGGGTCTACCAGTCCAAATAACACCACACACACACACTCACAATTGTAAATTTATACTAAGCAGCAGAAAGGTGATGCTAGATCCTAAGCTACACTGGTTCACGTCTTCTTACGTTCTCACACAATGAATAAAATAGAATCTAAGCGATAGACATCTAGGCCAACTAACATGCAAGTCCCTCTCTGTCCAGATGGGAGCAGTGCAGACACAGTCACCTACCCCAGTGCTGCAGGTAGTGCTGCATTAGCCTCTAGCTTTCTGAGGTTACTGTAGGACAGAGTCCAGACATAACCCTGAAATTATCACACACTGCCGTTAATGGGCTAGAGACCTGCGGTCACTCACACTCAGCTCACAGGCCAACACCCAGTGCCACTGGGCCAAAACTAACTTCAGTACTGGATAGGAGAAACTGATCAAAATTCACAAAAAAGCATTTAATTCTTCAAGGATCGTGCATTTGTGTAGGTCTCTCAGACATACACAAAAGAAAAATAAAATTTTAGCTTGTCTGGGCCTGCAAGCTTCTGGATTTTTTTCAGAATCTGGATCCCTTGATAGTCAAATTATACAGGAATTCATCACTTTGCATATCCACCTGTAGTGCACACATATTTCTTACTCTCTCCCACACACAGATTTCACCACAAGACCCAGATATCAAGCAACTACGCAGTGTATTGGCATCACCAATTCACCCACAATCACAGTTAATCACGCCTGTGTACTGTCTGTAGAGTTTTCTCTAACAGTATAAGCACTGCAAGAAGAATAAAATCAGGACTAGATAAATGGATAATTAGCTCAATAGTTACCAAAGCCACCACTTGACAAACCACAGCTAATTTTTCTTTAGGGGTGCAAGTCAAGACAAGGCTGGTACAACATCTTTAACCAGACTTTTTGCCTCGAACCATAGGCCAAGATTACACTTAATACACTGAACGTGTTAATCTCTGATGGAAATTCATTCATGGCAAATGCGAAAATGTGTTGTTGTTGCATCATGTTGCAGATGCAATTCAGTTGTTGCATGAGTTGGATTTATCCTACAGATACATTGATAATGCACACAGATCTTAACTCTCTTAGGTTTTTGTGATGAAAACATTTTGTTGTTTGTCAATGTTGCCATAAAAATGTCTGTAGTAATGCTACAATCCATAACCACAACTGATTAGCTTCATCTAAACATGTTTGAGTCATGGGATCCTGGCGTGGAATTCTGCACATAGTTTGCAGCAACATAAATGCATTACGGATTAAGCGTGATCCCGGCCTTAGTGTAATGCACTTCTGACTGAAAAGACAAAAGCTCTGACTAATAATTATACATACAGACACACAAACTATCACAGCAAACGCATTAGCCTAAATATGACCTATGCCACAGTAGCTATCTAAACTACAGCACTTCTCTAGTAAGCCAGGAAGACAAAGCCAACGCATTTTGCAGACTTTATGTTGGGACACCACACATCATCGACTAGATGTTTACATAGAGTGTGCAGCTGCTGGGTATCTGATGACAAGGGATACCCCCACCTCAACTTCTCACTCCTCAGATTCCCCACATTCCCAGGGTGAGGGGTTGAGACCTTGTCACATTCCCGAATCCCTGTCCCACCCCACCCAACATACCAGATAGCTCCCTGTCTAGTCCAAGCAACACCCTGGCCCCACATCACCCTTGGAAACAGAATACCTAACAAGGTGAATAATGTAGCAAATAATATGGTTTCAATCCCGCTTAATGGACAATAAGGTTAACTTACGACTCAAGACCTTCTAAATTGACATTACATGGCACAAGACAGTGGGTGTTGATTCCAGGTACCAAACAAACCAAAAAATCCATGACCATGTCTGGGAATGGATTCAGACAAACTGAGGGTTTGTAGTATACATTTATTTATCAGGCCTATTCAATTCACTTACCTGCAGCTAGGCACAATTCCTATGTGTAACTTGAGCTAACAGAGAGCACGAGAAAGTCTGTATGACAGGCAAAACCACCAGGGGACAAGGAAGCCGGTGAGACAGATCCAGATACTCTCCGATGAAGAAAGAGAGCCCTCTCACACTCACCCTGTGCAGCTCTATCGACTCAATCCACTGGAGTCTGTGCTCGGGGTCTTCGGCTCTGAGGTACCAAACGCTGTCATTCACGCTGATGTCAAAACGACACTCGTCGAACTCGTGAGGCTGCAGAGAGAAGACAGGGTTCATGAATAGTAATGAAACAGAATATAGGAGCGATGTCAGCATGTAATATTGACAACCACAATCTGATGAGGCAAATATCTGTATTTGCATGCTAAAATACAAGAAACTCAATGTAATATTCTCTCCATTTCAGAATGAAAACATTGAGGAATCAGAGTAATAAGCCGGCTATAAAGCCTCTATAGTCCTCTGTCTGTTCATGACGTTGGCTGAACTAGCAATGACACATTCTTGACACACATGGATTCCATCAGTCACAGAAAGGCCTCTGCCACACAATAAACAGGAATTTTAATTAGAAACTGATGTCTATATGTCTGCAGGCGCGACCTCCAGCAACTCCCACAGAGCTGTGGAAAAGACCAAAGATTCTTCCAGTGTGCCTTCCCCTGAACCTGGGTTGTCTTAACCCATCCTCCTACTATTGGGCCAAATGTCCCTCCCCCGTTCTGCACTGTACCCCACCCAGCTCCCACTACTGACCGCCTTAGGAATCCAAGCACGTGCACCAAGAATTCCCCTGTTTCCTCTAAGATTGGAATTTGACCACAGCACTGAGGAGAGGTCTGCTCTGCAGTGAAGTAAGACAGCGTTGCTTCTCCTCCTCGTTTTCCTCTCCAGTAGCACCAAGCTGCTCTGTCAGCTGACATAACCTCATGTTGCCTGAGTTTAATTAGATTTGCTGAATGACACTCATGCGCTGTTTTATTTGTTGCCACTGACAACAGCAACACACACTCCCCAGCTCTGAACACCAACTGCTAGCCTGCATAATTTAATGCAACATTAACTTTACACACCAACGCTAGTTTTCGATTTCACAAGCTGAGTAATATCTGGGATGCTGGTGAGGGCAAGTGGTTTTCTCCAACCCTTTAGTAGTGCTTTCTATTACAGTCACCAACAACCTCAGAGTACAAGTTTCACTTCAGAGACAGGTGTAACGTTTGCATCTCCCTCCAAACTTTCACTATTAGGAGGGTGATACACACAAACCTCAGGTCCAACCGGCCATTACGCCCTAAATACATAGGCTACTGTTCACTCAGAGAATCCTATTCTATCCAACTGTGCTGTATCAGACACGGCCCATAAACCTTTGCTTTACAATCCAGTTTATAACTCTTCCTTTCTGCCTGGAATGTTCTCCTTCTCCTTGAGTAAGCACTACTTCAGACTGATACTGTACATGCCAATGCTGCGGCGGCTGTCTTCTGTGCCTAAGACTAATGCATCATCGGTGTTAATGGAAAGAGCTGGTTATCCCTCAAAGACTTGGGTGTGTCAGTTGAAATAAGGGACATCATGGACTCTATCTTTCCACTACCTAAGATCTATCTTGAGACTTGCGTGTATGTACATGTGCGTTTCTGTTTTTTTTGCACAACAATGTAGTATTTACAACTGGAACAAAGTTGGTCTAGTAGTTGACTAACAAAACTGATATCAATAAACTGACTGCGTATCGAAATATAACTGAAGGAGTTGGTCAACAGCAAAACATCAAAGCATAGACAGAAGCTTGCACTGATGTGACAGTTTGATACTATTTGATTTCCTTCTTGGCCCAAGGTAGGAATTTTCAGACAGTTACATTTCCTACATATTTATCAATCATAAGATGACAGTCTGGTGTGTGTCTGCAGCCACACAGCGAATAACAGACTGATGTTAAGCAAGAGGAGAAGCAGAGGCTTGTTTCCACATTCCTGAGCCCTCATACCGCAGTCTCCTTAGACAGCATTGGCTTTAGATATTTGGGAAGAAGGGAGAGGCAGTGAGCCGTGGCTGTGTGGGTCATACTGCTCTGATTATTAGTAAGGGAGTGCAATCAAACTGGGTATGCTGTTAGTTAGGCTGCTGTAACAAAATTACAAAACACCCAGGCTTTCATGGAGCTCCACTTAGGCCTGCACAAACACAGGAACTGGCATAATGCTCTCTCAAAAGACCACGTTCACTTCAGGGAACTAACTTATTGTAACCTCTCATGTTGTGATTTTAATCCAATTCTGGGTCATTTAATCCTATTGAACAAATCACAGTAAAACCATTTGTTTGGCCTCTGTACTGGGTGGCGGCATACTTAGAGAGAATGGTGAATATTTAACCAGGGTGTGGGATTTCAGCTTATCTGCCCAACAGGAGAGGCCTGCATGGGGAGAATACAGGTCCAATCGCCAGAAACAGAAGCACAGAACAAAGACTAACAGTATGCGGTCCGAGCTTAAATTACAACAAGAGGAAACAAACGATTTCAAGTATCCTGTGAAATAACTATCATGGGGCAAGAGTTTTCAGTGTGTGCTCAAAAGACTACTGACACAAGAATGCCCTGGTCTGCTAAACTACAGGTCTCTATCCTAACTGTGATCTAAACAACCTCATTACTGGTTAATCTTTACCTTTCTATCTTTGAGAAACATGGATTCAAGGAACACAAGTCCACCTTCATGCTAATAACAGGGAAAGAGAAGATCAAAACACTGTGTGACCTGCTGGAGAGGTAACTCGACTCCCAAAGCACTGATGCAGAAAATGAAGGCTTTCACAGTGCCCCGTCTCATTTGCTCTGACTCACTGAAATGCTGAAAAGGCATTCAACTCACTCTGCTTTCTGTTAGTGCATTACATATCAGTAGAGTGATAGCCTTTCCTCATTCTGTGGCAAATACTTACTGTGATGACAGCCTTGCTGAGGCAGAGAGAGCCCCTGCAGCCGTACTCCCGTTCATCCTCTGACTTGTAGTAGCTCAAAGTGTTATTTTTCAGCACCACCCATCGGTCCTGCCATCCGTGTATATAGTTTGTCCACTGTAAACACAGAAGATGTAGGACAAACAATTAGCTGGACTGCACTGGGCAATTTGTTTGTCTGCTGGGAATTACTTCAAATAAATGGTGCAGCTCAACAGCAGTGATGTTCACCTGGAAATTGTCGTAAATGAACTGTAGTGGTGGTAGTAGTAGGTAGCTAAAACAGCAATTTCTAGCATCACACAACCTCATTAAACAAGCAAATTGGTTCACCGACCTTGCTTAGGACGCCTCCGAGCTCCACAGGCTGAGCAGATTCTGGATCCACATCCTCATCTGACCCGGACGATGAACTCTTTTCAGACATTTAGTTGCAAACGCTTCAAAGCAAACTTTAACGAGCTTTAATCAGTGAACCGAGCAAGTTAGCTTAGAATAGATCAAATGCGTCACGGTCGAACCCGTTATTACCGTTTTAAACGAACTAATTGTGCATAAACAGTGCAGCAAACATTAGCTGGATAACGTAATCAATCTTTGGTCGTTTGATGGACTTCAACCTAGCTGTCTTGTAGCTAGCTAGTCTGTAGTTGACAGGTTGAGTCTCAACTTCTCGATTTTGCGGGCTTTGTTTTGAAACTGATGGCGATTACGAATCAGACTAGCTAGCTAGCGTTAGCTGTCAAACGACGCAACTGGCTAACTTAAACAAGCAACTTGCGATTGTAACATTGTTAACGTTAGCTAACTTAGCAGTCGATTACGCAAAATAGTCGGTGATAGGGAAGGCCTTCGTATTAACACTGCATCCTCAACTTCAAGCCACGAATGACGATCAACGCATTGTATCGGTGATCTGGTTCCGCAGTTTAGTTAGCACTAGCGAATGAGCTGACTAGCTTGTCTTCATTCGGGTTGGAGAAGCCGCAGCCACGCTTCAATGTATATCAGGGATTTGGACTGAGCTACGTCAAGCCAACAGCACATAACCCGAATGAGGCCGGAAGTCATGCGATTTTGCCTTCAAAACAAAAGCGTAAACTTTGTCACTTGGTGAAAAAGGATTAAGCAAATAATTGCGAGTTGAAATCGACTAAAACATGTCAAAAAATTAGGATATTTATTTAAGGATAACTTACTACATATTTCTCCGTAAATACATTATTTATTTTCACTCTGATATTTTGAATAATTCAGAAAACATAAGGGATAAGGGATTTATGTTGGACAAAATTACCGGAAGCAGTATTTTTTTTATTCTGGCTAACTTGACACTAATGCCGTTCTCAAAAAGCAGCTGGCTAAATGGGTTCTTATAACCTCATTGAGTATAAACAAGTGAATACTAGCCCAGTGTTACTTACATATTTGCCAGCTGCGGAGCGTCTTGGCAAATAATGTAACACGTGTTTTTCACATAGATACAGACAACAATCTTTTAACAACACCACTCACTGAGATACTAGGGTTTGAAGTAGAAAAAATGTACAGGTAATTTGTTTACCGTCTTAGACAATATTATAACTGCTGAGTGAGATTGATAGTTTTGGCATAGAGAACAACAACACGTAATGATCATGTCATATCATGCAATTGAAATGTAGTGAGTGGGCCTCTAGCCTAAATAAGTTTAATAAAATGTGTGTAGGTGCATAATATTTAAATGTGCTTGAGTTGTTGTGTGGGTCAATTTTCATTCTAAAAGTGTTTTAATAACTGATTGTGCATAGTAGGTGAGAAGATTTGATGGGTGCGTTTTATTTAGAATTCTGATATTTTCTTGATGTTTTAGCCTACTTTGAGTTTCTGTTTTCTTTTTCTTCTGTTGCATTGGCTCTATGTATTAATCTGTTAGGTGAGAATATTTTACATCTACTTGCATGCTGTTTATGCAACTCAAACGTGTCCTTTATATGTTGTGCATACAATGGCATGTAGAGCAGTGAGTAAATACTTACCACGAAATACTACAATACAAGCCCATGAGGTGCGACCTGCCCGGGGAGATCAGCCTTGCCTAGGCCTTAATTATACATTGCCTAATCTTCCAAATTGACACTTGATCAGACAGGAATTAAGGCAATAATGGCAGGGTTTTTTTTTTGTTTTTTTTTAGCATAACAGGAAGGTCAGTAATACTCGGAACTGGGAAGTTGATACGAGGGGTCCGCTCCAAAATGTAATGGTTTCTTCCTTGGCCCATGCTACACCCTTCCACAAAGTTTCATTAAAATCGGGCCAGTAGTTTTTCCGTAATCCTGCTGACAATCAGACAAACAAACAAACGGCACCGAATACATAACCTCCTTGGCGGAGGTAAAAATATATATAGCCTATCAAATACAGCAATTTGTTTTGAATGCGTGACAGTTTACAATAACTGTGTTTGACCAGCTAGGGGGCGCTGCAGGACAGTTGGACATTTTTTCATAGGCCAGCCGATGTCAGTCGCCTGGATGTCAACCCCAACCACAGCAGTCACGTACAGCTTTACCTCACACGCTCCCCGGGACCATGCGTCCACACCCCGATCTGTCTGTCTGTCTGTCTGTCTGTCTGTCTATCTATCTATCTATCTATTTTAATATTTAACATGCTTCTCAGTTGTATTCAACAAGCGGATATTGCGTGCATTTTGTGATGCCTTTTTGATTATGGATCTACAAACTAAAATTGGCGGTGGGGGGGTGGGCAGTTGGGATTACATCCGTAAACAAAGTAAGCCACGCCCCTCCCGGTGGTGACGCAGATACGCGGAAGCGCCGCCGACAAACGTCACGACCGCCGTCACTGTTTCAAAACTTGTATGAACGTTAGACAGCCAAATGGTTTCGATTCTGTGGGATTGTTCCCGGGGGTTTAAGGTTAGAAAAGGTGGGTCGCTGCATTATTACTGATAATCTGATATAGACAAAGCTAGACGTGGCAGCGAAAGACACAGTGATGATCTGATGTTGATGTGAAGTGGGACACAATGCTCGGATAGATTGGCTACGGCGCTATCAGCTAAGTTTAGAGCACAGTTGAGAACATAGTAAGTATGCCATTTGATAAATTGCTATGGCTGCCTATACATGAACACTGAATTCATATCTGAATGTTTTCTCCATGCTGTCTTAATTCAATTCAATTCAATTTCAATCATTACTATTGGCATGACAAGTAATTCTTATGCTGCCAAATCTTACATAAATAATGGTAACTTAATAATCATCAGCAAACAAAATGATTAATACTTACAGTATATAACAGACTGTAAGGAATAACTGTAAATGAATGCAGATGAAACAGATCATGTAACATAAACCACACAGAGAGATTCACATTCATTCTCATCTTGGTTCCACTGGCTGTCCCTCAGCTTATGGCAGGCTGTAACATAAATTGCAGATATAATGGAAATCTGTCTGGAATTTCACCTAAGGGTCCATTCATTCTTAGGCCAGAGCTTCAGGATGGAGACTGGATCCGCCAAAGGGGAGGGCCTCCTCTCCAGAATGGCCCTCAATGACAACAAGGCGGGGATGGAGGGTCTTGACAGGGACAAGATCAACAAGATCATCATGGAGTCATCCAAGGTAGACGCTAACAACCGAAACATGCTTGTTCCGGGCACGCCGAGCTCTTTGCGACGTGGAAATTCACCACACACACATTCACTGGAGTCCTCAGTACAACCTTACAGACGCACAGATCCATTCTCTCAAATGTGAGGATGATGTGAATCATCGCTTGCTTGAATAGCCAGCAAGAATCTTCACAAAGATAAAGGGTGTGTGGGGAAAGTACAAATGGGGCTGTACAGCGCTCACTGGACCATAGGAAATGTGAGGTACATTGACAGTGTCCAGCCGAGTGTGAAAGTCTCATATCCCCAAGTTAACTGCATACATTTGTACAGTACTGAAAAGGAGGTGTGCTATTATAGCTGATCATTACAGATGTGCTAAAGGATCCATCAGTCTTCATCGTCCATGTCCCGCTCCTGCAGGGTTCCCGGTTCTACGAGAATGAGCTGAAGAGAGAGCAGCAGGTGAACCAGCGCATTGAGAAGATGATGCTGCAGAAGGCCCAGATCACAGAGCAGCAGCTGAAGAAAGCACAAGCTCAGGTTGAGACAGACGCAATAAGCTCCATTCCCTGTTAAGACGTCACCGGAGTAGATCGCACTAACTTTTACGATGACACGTTTCACCAAATCTCTCCGTGCAGGTGGAGAGGGCGGCCTCCGAGCTGGAGAGGAGTCGTGATCTGAGCCGTGTGATCGTACACGTGGACATGGATGCTTTCTATGCTGCTGTTGAGATGAGGGACTGTCCTGAGCTGAAGGACAAGCCCATGGCTGTAGGATCCATGAGCATGCTGGTGAGTTAAAACGTCATCTGGGCTCATTAGATAATCCCTGCATTGTGTGTGTGTGTGTGTGTGGCTGCATCAGATATATGTCAGATCCCAGGGGATTCCCACATGAGCAAGCAACTCCTGTTCTCAATCACCACTCATTATAGACTTCTGTAGTTTTTAGTAAAACATAGCCGTTATGTGTGACATGCACATCTTTTTTGGCCTCCTTTTTTTTTTTCCAGTCAACATCTAACTACCATGCAAGGAAGTACGGGGTTCGAGCTGCCATGCCGGGCTTCATTGCGAAGAAACTCTGCCCCAACTTAATCATTGTTCCAACCAACTTTGACAAGTACAGAGCAGTGAGCGACGAGGTAAGAGTGCCAACAACACACACACACACACACACACACACACACACACACACACACACACACACACACACACACACAGATAAATGTGGACACTGGCAACAAACATGAAAACAGAAGCTGTACACAATTATTGTCATTTATATAACAGTATAATAGTTCTGCTCCTCAGTTCTGATTGGTGGAGCCACATTCTAAAATACTGTTATTTTAAATATCAGTGTTCTAACCAAAAAAATCACCATTCATACTGGTGCTAGAACTAGAGCTGCAACTAACGATTATTTTCATTGTCGATTAATCTGTCGATTATTTCCTCGATTAATCGATTAGTTGTTTGGTCTATAAAATGTCAGAAAATGGTGAAAAATGTTGATCAGTGTTTCCCAAAGCCCAAGATGACGTCCTCAAATGTCTTGTTTTGTCCACAACCCAAAGATATTCAGTTTACTGTCATAGAGGAGTAAAGAAACCAGAAAATATTCACATTTAAGAAGCTGCAATCAGAGAATTTTGACTTATTTTTCTTAAAAAATTACTCAAACCGATTAATCAATTATCAAAATAGTTGGCGATTAATTTAATAGTTGACAACTAATCGATTAATTGATTAATCGTTGCAGCTCTAGCTAGAACATTGCTTGGCAGAAGAATTGAACGTAATTACTATAAAAAAAAGTATCTATTACATAACATTTCCATCCTTTTTTATTACAGTAGCGTATTATTGCCCTTTTAAAAAGCTGTAAGCCACAGGAGAGTGTACTTTCCAGTGATTTTAGGACAGCTAAAAGTTTTAGGCCTCTTGTGGCTTATTGCTTAAACAAACAGCTGACCATAAGTCCTTGTCCCTGCGTTAGATCCGGGAGATCTTTGCAGACTACGACCCTCACTTCCAGCCGCTCAGCCTGGATGAAGCCTATCTGGATTTCACAGAGCACCTGGAACAGAGGAAGAGCTGGCCCGAGTCCTCACGCACACATCGCTTCCGCACCAGCAGCACCGGAACAGGTAGGACTCAGTTATACAGAAAAGCACAATGCTTACATGGTGCGGTGTGTTTCTTTATAATAGCCACAGTTTTTGTCACATTAACTGTTTTAATAATGCATCATATTGGAGGTATTTACTCTGACAAGCAAATGTTTCTATTGTATCATGAATTACTAGTTGCATACTAGAATTTTATCTTTACAGCAGAATTACATTCATTATGTTCATGCATTTCAGTATTTGTTTATGCATTAAATTTGAAGGCAGGCTGAAATGTGTGGGAGATGAAACAAATGTGTAAGGAGGTTGTAAACAACAGAGTAAGCAAATTAGTGAACATCAGAACTATCAGTATCTCTCATCCGCATCGTATTTTCCTTGTCTCAAGCATATCAAATGGCATTGGTAGCATGAGATTAAATATATGAACATCTGTTATCATGTCCTATCTGTCTGTCTCCATTTTTCCTGTTTCTCTTCTCCTGTGTCCCAACCCCCCACTCTGTCTATGTAAAGGTGAAGGGCAGAGCGAGCTCCCCCAGCAGACAGTGGTGGAGGTGGAAGACCTCTCTCCTGTGCTCTTTGAGGACAGTCCCGGCTCCTCTCCCTGCTTGCTGGGCTCTGGAGGCGCAGGTGTCGCCGGCGGGGCTTTTGAGGTGTTTGGAGCGTCTGTGGAGGAAGCTGTGAGAGAGATGCGCTTCCGCATCGAGCAGAAAACCACGCTGACTGCCAGCGCAGGTGAGGAGCAGAAGGCTGCAGGCCTGAATATTTGCCACGGTCACACATTTTGCTCTCGACAAAGGGTCGCTTGAGTTTTACAGCATGAGTATGATAACAAGTGTCTAGTGATAGTAAAGTGGTTCAGTCCATGTGTGTGATTGAGTCCCGCCAGAGCTTTCTAGTCTGTGTCTCCCTCTCCTGTCTCCCTCGCTACTTTATACTGTCTGAAATGTGAGAGGACTGGTCACTCTCCGTTTAAAAAAATGATAACATTCTCATTATAATAACAAAACTGTTCAATGCTAATAATAAAAATATGCCAAGTCTTTCCTGGACATTGTGTTTGTCTGTATGATTAACATTATGCATGTGTTTTACCAGCCGTTGGTTTACAATTACACTATTCGCTCCCCTAGGCATTGCTCCAAACATGATGCTTGCCAAGGTGTGCAGTGACAAGAACAAGCCCAACGGCCAATACAGACTCCCCTCCAACAGAGAGGCAGTCATGGACTTCATCCAGAACCTGCCAGTTCGCAAAGTACAGTACACACTGCTCAAGCTAAAACACAAACAGAGCCTTCAGGATCTTGTCGGTGAATAATTATAGAAAGATGTCAGAATGTAATAGTAGAGTAGAGTAAACTTTATTTTCCCCGAGGGGAAATTTGTCTTGTCACAGTGCTACGGTCCGTTGCAAAGAACATCACAAAAACATCACAAAACATGAGAAGTGTTTGACACAATGCTAGACAGTTGCTTCACATAAAAACATCTTAAAGACATAAAAAAGACATTTGACTATACATTTGACGTTGACAACACGACGGCCTAAAAAGAAACTGTAGGAATTAAAGTGCTAAGTGCTAAATGGCTTGTGTATTTATTGCACATTGCTCTACTGCACTAAGATTTAGCATTAGAGTTCAGCAGCTTGATGGAGGCTGGAAGAGAAGAGAAGAGGGGATAATAATAATGAGGTTGAAAGGCTGAAAGATGCAGTGTGAAGAGGCTAATAATGTGAAAGGAAAAGATGGATGACAGGAATTCAATGTTTCTCTTTTCCCAGGTTTTTGGCATAGGGAAGGTGAGTGAGAAGATGCTGAGCGCTCTGGGCATCAGTAACTGTGCTCATCTTGGCCAGCAGATGGCGCTGCTGACCTTGTTGTTCTCTGAGACAGCCTGGCATCACTTCATGCGGATTTCCCTGGGTTTAGGCTCTACACACATACAAAGGTACCCAGCTGTCTGTTGCATTAACTATTTAATGAAGCTCGCTGAAACTGATGGGAAACTTATTTTACAGCGTTGATTTTCTGAGGAATAATAACTGACGGTGTGACAAATCAGGACAAAAACAGTAAAATCCAGAGATGTGTGCCATTTGAACAGTATGACACATTAACGATAATTTTGACGTCTGTGTTTTCATTCAGGGGTGAAGAAAGAAAAAGCATGAGCACAGAACGGTATGTTTTTCATTATGCTGAAAGAGAAACTGATATATTTTATTTTGATTGCTCAATGTTCCCTAACTTGGCACTGAAGTCTTACTCATTTCCTCTCAATGACACTCAGGACATTTAAAGAAATGAGTACAGCCGAGGAGCAGTTGTCTTTATGCCGAGAGCTTTGTCAAGACCTGGCCGAAGACGTGAAGAAGGAAGGGCTGAAGGTACATGAACATGTATAAACCGTATAACCGTCTTCCTGGTTACATCAACCATGCATGGGTTTATATTATGTTCATAGTTTCAGTTTTTATAACCGCTGTGAGCAGCCATCGCTTGGCTGGGTTGTGCCTTGCAGCTCTGGGAGATTGCCTCAGACCGAGCGTTCCTCAGGGGAACGGGAGAGAAAGAAAGCAGAAAGGGTATTTGAACAGAAATGGACAATACCACAAAGATGGATTGAGAGAGAGGGGCTATATTTGTAAAGAAAATCACAAATGTTATTCTTGGCCTTCCTAGAATCGTTGTGACTCCAGACAGAATCTCATACAATTACCTCAACCTGTTCATTCCTGTCCCAATCGATAGAGAGGGGACTGGATGGCTTGGCACGGCCATCACCCCCCTGCCTGGGTCCCGATGTGGCCTTGATAGCTGGAGGAAATGGAGGGCCATTAAGAAGACAGCAGGGGACTACTATCAGCCTTGGAAATGTCTCCCTGGGAGATGATCACATTACCATGGAAGCGCTTTGTGGCCCGTTACTCACCAAGTGGATTCTGACAAATCAATCAGTGATATGACAGATTATACAGATATGCATCTGTGTGCTATTTATGGTCTTTCCATGTGGTGAACGTACCATTGATTATTTCTGTAATTAAGAGGTTGTTAGATAGCCGTGCTGGAGTGTTCCATACAGAAATGGCCTCTTCCCATTTTCCCATGCTAACCTGAATTTAATGTATGAATTCTATGCATTTTATTTCTTCCTGAAGGGTAAAACGGTAACACTGAAGCTTAAGAACGTCAACTTTGAGGTGAAAACCAGGGCAGGGACGCTGCCATGTGCTGTTGCCACTGTGGATGAGATCTTTGCTGTGGCGAAGGACCTACTGAAGACTGAAATAGAAAATGTCAGCCCCCAGCCGCTCAGACTGAGGCTCATGGGTAATTAGATCTTGCATTATAACTAACATATCAATAACTGTAACTATTCTGAAATATATTTGAATAGATCAGTGATACACTGCATGTTGAAATAATAATCCAGTTGGCTATGTCATCATTGATTTTATGTTGTGTGTCTGTATCATTTGTGTTTGTAGGTGTTCGAATCTCTGCCTTTGTCAGTTCAGATGACAAGAAGCCTCTGCAGAGGAGCATCGTCGGCTTCCTTCAGCAAGGCAAGACAGACTCTGGTCAAAAGCCTGGGAGAGAGCTTCTCTTCAGTTCCTCCATCCAGACCCCGCCCCTTGCTTGTGTTCCCCCAGCCCAGAAGGGCCAAAGGCAGGGGGAAGTTCCCTGGCTGGCTAACCAGAGGGGGCCAGAGGTGAACCGGGTCGGTGAGCAGCGGCAACAGTCTTTCTTCCAAAGGGCCCATGCCCAGAGACTGAGACTCCAGGCTGAGAACGTATCAGAGGAAGGACATGGGGGCGATTCCTCTGTGATTACTTCCACAGGCACTCACGCTCAAATGAGTGAGGACTCACCAACAAAGCTGCATGAGACAAAGAGTAACTTTACGGCCTCAGGTAGAAGATCAGCTCTCCTTAACACAGAAAATGTCAGTGTTTTCCCCCTGGAGGCCCAGGCATCCACATCAGGCTGGGGAGGCACACACTCAGAGAGCCTCACCTGTCCTGTGTGCTTTAGGCAGGTGGAGACCACCGACTTGAATGTCTTCAACAGACACATAGACCAGTGTCTCAGTCATGTCTCCACAAAGCCAGACCAAAACATAGATATTGACTCAGAGTCAGATGTGGAACTAGAGAAAGGCCACAAAGGATGGGAGGTGATGGACAATGAGAGGGAGGAGTTTGAGGTTAAAGGGCAGAGAGAGAAGGCAGAGCAAATTAAAGACTCACATGTTGTTAAAATGTCTAAACCGCTGCATGGATTGACATACTCAAATGCAAGAATAAATCAGGACACCTCAGAGCAGGGGCCATTTGAACCAAATAGAAAGGATCCTCAGCCAGACCGTGACAGCTTGAAAAATGACGACATTGATTCATTTCAAAGGGTTTCTTTGGTGCACAGCAGTTGCCCTGGAACTGTGACCTCGCAGCAGCCTCAGTCACATTATGATCATAAAGGTCCCGTCCTCACCTGCCCAGTGTGTCAGGTGACGCAGGACACTGATGATCTCACGGTCTTCAACTGCCATGTTGACCTCTGCCTGAACCAGGAAGTGCTGCACGAGCTGCGGGGACAGACGTCACCTCCCATGCGTCCACCTTCAATTACTGTTACAAAGAGCAAGGTCATAGGTGAGTGTAATGAATCAGGAAGGATGATACTCCTTCAGGAAACCCATGCATTGCACTGAGATGAATCAAGCACGTTTTTCATTGTGCGTGTCATCATGAATCATGCGTTTTCATTCTTTGCTTACTATTGTATTGCCATTCAGTATTTCCCTGCATGGATCTGAAATCTGAGAATGCATCCAATACTATGCCATTCAGAATAGCTCTAAACTGTGGCTTACGTGACGTCTTTGGAATAAATAAAAAGCATGTATATGTGGGTGGGTGTGGGTGGCCTGTGACCTTGTTATTTACTGACAGTGGCATTGTGTGGGATGTGTGTATTGATTCCCACAGAGAAGAGACATCTCATTTCACCCCATGGGGCTTCCTTTGCCCTGCTCTTGGAAATGGCTAAATCACTTTCTCACCTATTCACTTTCCACAATAGACTGTCTGTCCACCCCAGTTTCCTCTTAAACAAGCCGGCCTCAGAAATTGCACTCTTTATACCCCTGAAGAGGTGGTGCAATCCCCCCCTCATAGATAGTTATCTTTTTTTTTTTGTGAGGGAGGAGATAAGGATGTAGGTTTTCCGTATCCATGAGTGTCTGTTTGTGTTCACAGAGAGAGACCTGCCCTTGCCCAGGCAATTGAACAAAGGCAAAAGCAAAAGGTGAGCTCAGTTACAGATTGTTGCTTCACAAAATGTGAAAGCAGGTGATTGTGCATGTCTGTAAGCATATTCCATGTAGGTAAAGTGACATGAATTTGATTATGGTGATGTTTTAATAAAACAAGTCAGAAAGTTTTTATTTTCTATATAATGTTTTTTTGGGGTTTTTTTCTCATCATGGCTTTTAGACGAGACTCACCTTCCTCTCCTCCATCTAAGAAGGCCAAAGCCCTCGGCCCTCGCAACACCATCGACAAGTTCTTCAGGTGACAGACATCATGCACACAGACTGTCCATCATTTAGAGGAACTGAGAGGCTTCTCTGAAGACAGGTGGTGAAAAACACTGGTGTCTTGTCTCCACTGGTCAGGTTTTAGCCATGCTGTGGTCTGTCTGGCTCAAAGTCGGTGTCTCCTGGCCTGACCAGGCTGGACCACAGCTGAGCCACAACTTTCTGATCAAGAGAGGAAAACTGCATTCAGCAAATAAATGCTCTACCAGCATTATTTTCAGTGGTGTATGATAATTAACTGAAAGCACACAGCCAACATGTGGTTTAGCGATTAGCCTAGCTATTTTTTCACTAGCTATGAATAAACCAAATGTTATTCATTCATTGGTGTGTCCATGGCCTAGTGTGGCAGTGAATGGGTCATGTTATTGTCACCATCTTGGTCAGTTTAAATCCAGCCAGGCCGTAAACCAGTGAGTGTGGAAGAAACAGGAGGAAGAAGTTTGGTTTGCATCCTTGTTGATTAGCTAAAGAACAGAATAATTTGAAAACAACAAACATCTTGTGTACCTTTAATCAGCATTTAGACAATTGAGAGTTTCAAAGTGATTCTTCTCTTAATCAGTTATTTTGTTAAACAGATATTCTAATGATTGCAACTAAATAAAAACAAAACTTTTCCATGATGTACTAGAAATGTTCTATTAAGAATCAATAACCATGCATATTTTATATTGGAACTAGTAGCCAACCCTGGCCAGGTTAGGACATGCAACGGGCTCAGCTGTGGCCCAACCAGGATTAGCCCATTCTCAGTAACCCAGAGTCGAATCAGGATTGGAATGGTTTATATGGTCATATTCAAATCTGACTTGTGAGATTAGGTTTAGCCAGCCAGCCTGGAAACAGTTGTGAGTCAGGCAGGTCACAGCAGAGCTGACACCTGATCAGTGGAGACTAGACTCTGGAGTTTCGTGCTCATCATCTTCCCTCCACCTTTTCAGTGTTGGATTGCACAGCACTCTTGAAGTGTCAGACATTTGCACACAATTGTTGCAGACAGCCATATTTAAAATCTGCAATTAAGAATGCTGATGATAAGGAATGTAATTTTGGCAGTAATACTGTTATATTTGTTTTCTTTTGATGAGCCATGTAGAAGAAATAATAGATGACAAAAAAGCTTTGGCTATTGTGCATTTATTGTATATTTTAATTCTGGCAAATACCTGTAAACACTGCTGTTAATCACTTAATTGTCAGTGCCAGTCTGCTTTCTGTTGCTCAATGAAGAATAAGCCTGAAGTTTTTATTTGAATGCACTGTACGCTAAATGGGCCATGAGGTTATTTATTACATGCCAGGTTAGTTTGGATATATTTTTTTACATTGACTTAATCAAGATATTTCATCCAGATATTTCAATAGAATACATACACCGCTTCTGCAATTTTATTTATTGCTTTAAAATGATAATGTATGTTTAATAATGAAGAGAGGAGAGTCTTATTGTAATAAATTATCATTTTGAAATTTCAGTTTGAGTATTGAGGTTTTATTTTTATTAAAATCTATCAATACTCTATCTATACTCCATTATCTGAATTCCAGCTGTTGCATGCTCAGCCGTCCCAGTAGGGGATCCTTCTTTGACTCGGCCCGCGCAAAGTTTCTTCCCTTCTTTTTTCCCTTCTCTTCTTTTTTCCTTGTATGCTGGTGCCGGGGAGGTTAGGCTGTGTAGAATAGGCAGCTTGCTGTGTCTTGTGCTTTGTTCTGCTTCCTTGTGTTTGTCCTACATCATTCTGTTCTGTGATTGATTGTTGATCAGTTAGATCTAGGTAGGCGTATTCTCTAAAGTCTTTTGACACGTGCTTGAGATAAAGGGCTATATAAATAAATAAACTTGAACTTTAATTTTAATTTTAATTAACAAGATCGGTTCACTGAACAAGAGGTCGGCCTGTGACTGCAGGGTTGCTAGTTTGAATCCTCGACCAGCTAAGGAAACCAGTGTGAGCAAAGCGACTGCTCCAGCGGCCGGCAGCAGAAGACTGTAGTTGCTTTGGGTTTGTGTGAATGTTTGCAACTGTGAGCGTGAAGCAGAGCGCTGCTGAAAAAGAGCATGCGTGCTCAGCTAAACTTCCCTGGATAAATAAAGGTTAAAAAACTATTAGAGGCTTATGTTAATCCCCCTCAACACTGCATTGTGTTCACAGAAAGAAAAGAAAATAAACAAAAAGAGATCCTCATGTTAATCTGCTCATGATAAATGAATCCATACTCATACTGCTTGTCTTGTAATGCAGGTGGAGTGTGACATGTTAAATATACTCTGTTGCTATCAGCAAGATTCTGAAGGGTGTGAGCAGCTAGAGTAAACAAGGACCAGCCCTCCAGGCATGAGAATATAGTTGGAGAGTAGACTGCTTCTCCATTTCAAGGCTAACTTGTTCACTGCTTGAAGAAAGGAACTACATATGATATGTGGATTAAGCAGGGTTGAGTTCAGGGTTTTTCTCCATCTTACATGGTTTAATTGTTTGGTCTTGGTTGGTTATTTAGTGTTATTGGTGTTAAGTGCTGAGAGTATTCAGATACTCTTCAGCATCACAAACCTTCAGCACTTTGGATGAAAGCACCAGGTTAGCCCAAGCCAACTCTGACTACAGCTAGAGGCCACTCACAGAGCTTCCCAATGGAGAGAGGAGCTTTGACGTTGAGGGAAAGGATGAAGAAGCATTCGCTGAAGAAGGAGAAGCTGGACCCGAGAACGTGGGTGAGACCTGAGACGGTGAGGGGGTTCACTGACTTCATACTGCACAAGCAATCGGACAAAGAGACAGACAACAGCTTTGACAACAAAGAGATGTGTGAGTACAAAAGACTGAGAGGACACCAAAGAGAGAAAAAAGTGTGAAAGAAAGAGAGTCTGTGTGGCTTAACAGGACAGTACAAAATAGATACATAGTACCTTACAGAGTGAATTATTTTAAATTTCAATATCAAGACTAATAGCCTGAAGCAACTGAAGTTTCCCTTGTTGAACAGGCTTTTAGAGCCCTGGAGAACTATTGCCATTCCTGAGAATGACTTGTGGTTTATTTAAGTGTGTGTACGGTGAACAGTGGAATTAAAACTAAAGGGGTGTAGTAGGCCTTTCCCTAGTTAATCATTAGTTATTCATGCTAGACTGACTAACGGTATGCCTGTAGCATCACAGCTTGTATCCAAGAACTACAGTATGTTTGCACATGGCTGAAGCACAGACTCAGCATAGACACGCACACATCTCAGTTCACCTTTGTTATGTTACTGTTGACTTTTTTATCGCAAACACCTCACACATCATCTGTTATGTACTGCACACGTTTGACATATTGACATATTTGTCATATATGATGAGACTGTAAAAATATTTGAATAGTGCTTAACCAAATATGAAGTCATTCCATCTGCTGTGTTGTGCAGTGCTTGAGACAGAGAAGCAGTATATTGAAGCCGCTAAGAGGAATGACGTGGAGACCATGAAGACTCTTGGGAAGGGGGTGAATGCCAATGCAAAGAACGTGGTGAGTCTACAAAGACAAGCCATCTGTCTACAATAGAAACTCTAGAATCTCACCACACTACATATAATAGAATCTCCTCACACTACATATAATAGAATGTCATCACAGTACATAGAATAGAATCTCATCAGCTACATAGAATATAATGTAATCACACTACATAGAGTAGAATCTCATCACACTACATAGAATGTAATTACACTACATAGAGTAGAATCTTATCACACTACATAGAATAGAATGTAATCACACTACATAGATTAGAATCTAATCACAGTACATAAAATCTAATGTAATCACACTACATAGAGCAGAATGTAATCACACTACATAGAGTAGAATCTAATCACAGTACATAGAATCTAATGTAATCACACTACATAGAGCAGAATGTAATCACACTACATAGAGTAGAATCTAATCACACTACATAGAATAGAATGTAATCACACTACATAGATTAGAATCTAATCACAGTACATAAAATCTAATGTAATCACACTACATAGAGTAGAATGTAATCACACTACATAGATTAGAATCTAATCACAGTACATAGAATCTAATGTAATCACACTACATAGAGTAGAATCTCATCACACTACATAGAATGTAATTACACTACATAGAATAGAATGTAATCACACTACATAGAATCTCTCCACACTACATTCTATATTACACAAACAGAATCAAAGACTACTCAGTTTCTAGACTACTCAGAACAGAGTGTAATCACTGTACACAAGATGGAATTGGCACCTTATTTTGGGGTTTTGGATCAACCCCTGTGTAAATGGATAATGTATTTTTTTTACCCCAGCAAAATAGAACTGCCCTTCACTATGCAGTAGCTGGCAAAAACATGGAAGCTGTGCAACTTCTTCTACAGCGCAGGGTCAAGGTGGATCAAAAGGACAAGGTGAGAGGGAATTTGAAAACTTGTACAGTAGACAATAGCTTATGTCATATTGTTTAAGTAAAAAAGTCTATTTCCATTTTCTTGTTTTTCCCCAACAGCATGGTGTGGTACCCATTCATTTGGCTGCCTGGTTTGGCAGTTTGGACATCCTGAAACTATTAGTGCAGGCTGGAGCTGAACAGAAGATTGAGAACGAGGTAAAGAGCTTGCAGAAACGTGTCTGTCCGACTGGATCTCAATGACTGCAAGAGAAAAGTCTCCACGGATTGGGCCAGTGTTCCTTTTACTCTGTGCAACATTTCAATAAAACATGGTCTTCCACAGGCATATGTTGGTGCTTGATTTTCATTTTTCTGCAACTCAAATCCAACACTTGCATGCTCTTTGTGCAACCAATGTCTCAGAAACTACATTTTCTACATGCTGGTCAGATATCCTCATCGTGAGTTCAAAGAACTCAGTGTGTCATGTTAAATTTCCTTGACAATAGTAGATACATATCCTACATATACGCATATTTCATCTCTTGATTAGTCAAAGACAGAATCTATTATTTTCCCTTTTTATTTAGTTGATTTTTTTCCCCTCAGGAAGGACTGAACATCATGCACTGTGCTGCAATCAACAACCAGACTGACATCGTAGAGTACATCGTTGACGACCTGCAGATGAAAGAACTAGACAAGGAGGACCAGGTATCTACAGCACTGTTCACTCCAACCGTTCTCAGATAAACCAATCTACTATATAATTCACATTCTGTGAGGATTATTTAGGGCTAATTTGCCTGTATGCCTTTAGCACTACACCTACCACTACCAAAATACTGCCAAGTGTGGTCGGTGTGTACCTTAATTCTCGTACTTTTCAGTCGGGACACCGGGTATTTGCGCTGGCTGCAGAGCATGGCTGTGTCCAAATGCTGGAGATGCTGATGGAGCCGTCTTACCACATGGCCACCATGAAGCCCAACAAGGTGGGTGTGCGAACTCATTAGCGTGGATGTGTGTTTATGTGTCTGTTTTTGGTGAGGGCATCTATTTATATGTATTTTTACTTATTAGATCTATTTACGTGTTTGTGCTCACTGTTGGGTGTCACACCTGCAAGAAAGCTCAAAGTCAAACCCCTCTTTGATGTGAGTCATTTCCCTCCCTCCCTTCTGGCAGAGCGGTGACACGCCCCTGCACTTAGCTGCCAAGAATGGCCACCTGGACGCCGTCCAACTGCTGCTGCAGAGCTTTGATACTCGGGATGAAGTCAATATGGTAGACAATCAGCGTAAACATTATCTCTATCACAGTTTGGTTCATATGCTCTGTGACAGTGTTGGCTCAGTGGCTAGTCCACTGCTGCATGGTGGCTTCTCTTTGGTTTATTAAGTATGTATGAAACAACTATTATATAAGGGTGTCCTGGTTTTAACTTCAACTCTTTGACAAATTGTATTTGATAATGTTTACACGGTGCTTCAGGCTGAGCGTTTTCAAAGCTGGGATTGGGACTTAACAGTGGATTGCAATGACAGTAGTTCCCTGTCTTCCCCAAATAATAAAAAAAAGATTAAAAAGGCTCCACAGATAATTCTGAATAAATCAATATCAAGAGTTATTAGCTATGACATTGGAGTTGCTGACGTCTTTCCAAGTCCCATCACTGTAAGACAGGGTGATGATTCTCAATGGTAGTCAGTTAGAGGCAGATAAAAGCAGATTTTTTTTGTCAACACAGTAAAAAAAAATTTGAAAATGTGGACCATCTGAGTTTGTTCTGTTATGGTTAGCAAGTGCCACTCTATTTTATAGATGGTTCTTCTCTGGGTTGCAGGCTGGTGAGACAGCGCTGTACCAGGCTGCAGACAGCGCATATGAGGAGTGTGTCCTGGTCCTGCTGGAGGCTGGCTGTGACCCCAACATCCTCACCACGGTACAGTAAGGCACTACTGACTCCGATAATTAAATCACTGCACTATTCCCCTATTGTTAATGACACTACTACATAATGCGTTAATTGGGTTAATCCTTTGGGCAGCATGTGCTTAAATAGATCTTCCTTTACACTTCCAATACATCTGAACGCTCTCTCTTGTAGGACAAATGCAGCGCTCTCCATCCAGTTTCAGAGAGAGGCGACACATCACTGGTGATACTCCTCCTAGACCACCAAGCCCAGACGGACTTTCAGAATCAGGTTAGCGGAAACAAACCAGGTGGCAATTGCACATTCTTTGCAATGTCACAGAACACACACACACGTACGCACAAACAAACAAACGGAGACACACACACACATTACTTCCACTGTATTGCTGACACACTCCTAATCTTTCGTAGTTCATTTTTGGGTTTGTGTTGTGTAACAGGATATTTTTGCTCTCAGCACCTAGAGGCTGCTCTCCACCTGGCAGTGAAGAACTGTCACCTCCCTGTCATCCATACTCTACTGGAGGCGGGCTGCAACATCAATGTCACTGATCAGGTTTGCTCTGCACAGTAACACACTCTCAAAATAAGGTCTCGGCTTGAACATTTTTAAAAAAACCTGACTGTGAAAATGTTGTGTTGTCTTTGCTGTTCTGCATTGTGCTGTGCTATGCTGTGAACTGCTGTTAGAGATCCCAGACTGCTATGCATCTTGCTGCAGAACTGGCCAGAGTGGATGTGGTGGAAATGCTTCTCAAAGCTGGGCTGGATCTGACACTCCAGGATAGGGTAGGAGTGCTCACAAACACTATGGAGCTAATTTAACACCAAAGTTACCACACCAGAAGTGAGAAAATCCACAACATGAGATTTTTACCCTAATCTTTAAAAATGTACATGTGTATGCTTTGCTTGGGATTTAATCTGGCCAAAATCTCATGTAGTCAGGTCATCCAAAGAGGAAGGGCGAAATCACTACACTTGATACATTTAAGCCTTAAAGCACAATACATTGGGATGATGTAAGGAAAGTGTAATTCTGAACCCTACCTGTTATAATTCATGTGTATGTTGTTGGACATGTCCTCTGAGCAGCAGGGTAAGACCGTGCTGGGTGTGGCAGCCAGAGCGGACGAGGTGATCGTTGTGGACATGATCATCAAAGCAGAAAGATACTACGCATGGAGGAAGGTGAGGCGACAGTGACACGATGCTTGGAACGTCTGCTGCTTTCTTGAGCTCTATAATCCATCCCCGAGGCCCGGAAATCAATAATTACATTCATCACAGATGATTCATTTCCTCACGTCACTCTTCTAGATTAGCTGAATCCCTTCTAATACTATTAAAGCGGCCATGCTAAAAAATGACTAACAAACCAGAAATACTTGATGGCCAATTTTACCGCAAATTTGATTAAGCATGAGTTTGGTTCCCTACCCTTCTTGATACTCAAAATGTGTAGCTTTGGCATTCAGATTACTAATCGTGTGTGTGTGTGTGTGTGTGTGCGTCCTTCCAATCAGCTCTCACCATGCCCCTGTAGACTCTGAGGCTTGTGGCCTTTCTCAAGATGCTGACATGATTTGATTGCCCTTTCAGGCCAACACTGAGATTAATGAGAGTCTTCACAGCCAGTTTCCGCTAACATTTAAATTGGACCACCGCTTTGAGACCAAGCAGTTTCGTTCCATGGCCTGGCGCCTGTCGTACCAGCTCCTGAAACCAGGGGACTGGAAAAGACTGGCAGAATACTGGAGCTTCACGAGGGAGCAAGTGGCCGCCATCGAGGAGCAGTGGACAGGTGCTAACACTCTCACCGGACAGGCTTCTGACTATGTATTTGGCAGTTCTTTATATAGACTACATAGAACATATGCCTCTTGCAGCCTCCAAATATAAGGTTACTGGTTCAAATCCCTGAACTCTTTAAGAACATCTGGACTGGAAAAATACCACTCTGCCCATCCTTGGATAAATAACTTAATAGAATGCTCTTTTTTCCCAAATAGTCTGGCTATATTATTCGCTCTACTTTAGCTTTAGCTATCTCTAACAGTTTATTTCTGCTGATTGAAATGTATTTCTGACTGGACTGTGCTGTGTGTATTTTCCGTCCACAGGTCAGCAGAGCTACCAGGAGCATGGGAACAGGATGCTGCTGATCTGGCTCCATGGGGTGGAGCTGGCTCAGAAAAGCCCTGCTAAAGAGCTCTACCAGGGCCTCATCCACACAGGCAATAGGAAGGCGGCAGGTACGTTTGGTTAACAAATACTCTCAGTAGGACAAAAAGAAGTGTGTAGGTGTGCTGATTGGGAGAGGGTGCCAATTTGAGTTGAGCAGTATTTTATCACAGAAACTGCTGATTTGTTATCTTACAGACAAGATCCGGATGGAGGCGGAGAGCGGCAGCAGTAAGAGCTGCAGCATTTCATGAGGATGAACATCATAGCGTATGGACAAACACAAAAACAACTTCAAGTTTACATCACTTTCAGTCAAACTAATGATCTGTACAGACAGTCAACAGTAAAATAATTTATTATAAAAATGCTGATTTTTGTCAGGTCATTGACATGTGATGGAGGTTTAGTACTATACACTTCATCTGTGATGTTTGACATTTGTGTCTCAATGTAAAAAAATCAACAATGCAATAATTTAAAATATGTGATTTCACACAGCATAGCACAGTCTTCACTTTTCATAATTTAAAGTAATAATCCGCAACTATTTCATATAAATAAAATGTCTGTTTTGCTACACTCTATTGCCGATTGATACCATAGAATAACCTATACCCACTTCATGAAGCATTTACATGTGTTGTTCTAAACACCCGGGCAGGACTTCCCTGGAAAAAAAATCCTCTGCTGCACAGCAAGTGATGCAATTTATGTTTACAGAAGCAGCAACAGCAATTTGTTTGAAATAAATATAAGAAGAACTGAGTAGTTAGCAAAAGCAACGATAGCCACTATGGCTGAACAGACAAAGAAAAGACTAGTACCTACGGAAACTCAAACTTTAGACACACAAACAGAAAATCCAAGGAAAAAGAAAAGGTGCTAAAAAGGGAAAGCAACCGTCTCCGCGTCAAAACTAGAGTGTATATTGGCATTGCCTTTCAAAAATGAAAAGCACTCCAGGATGAGAAGGGATGATGAGGAGCGATGCAGATATGGCATTTTCTTTGGACTAGTAGGTTTTGCTATTATTTATTAGCTGCAGTCTACATTCAGTGTCTTTATAATCAAGTTGGGCCAATGCCTACATTGAGTTGCAAGTTAGCTAACTTTTGAAAGACAACTTTTTGGAAGTCAAACATTGGGTAAATGTTCACACCTGATTTGAATAACGGAAAAGTTGTCTTCTTAGCTTGGTTTCATAAGTTTAGCGTTAGCAGATTAAAAATACTAATGTACTGTATATCTAATGCTAAACTTACTGTAAGCAATCATTGTCTTTTGTAAATATAACGTTATTATTGGTATTTGCTTGTGGCTACTGACAGTAATAGATATGCAGTAATAACATAACATAACTAACAGTAATCACATCATTTTATAAAATATGTTTAAGATATTTTTTAGAGATATTACCGTCTCTGAAAATTATGTTGTTCTGTTATTTGCAGTCGCAGTGTTAGTCTCAGTGGGACAGTTTGTTTGTTTTGGGGTTTGGGAGCTGCTGTCAGTCCAGTGATGGCAAAGTACTGATGACACTGCTGCAAAGTGATCACTGGGAAATACAACGCAAAACACCAAAGCAATGACCGCTTCACCAAAGGTCAAAAATCAAGAAAAACAAGAATCTTGCGGATTATCACTTTAAAGGCAAATTTAAGAAACAACAATTCAGTCTTTCAAACTGAGCTAAAATGTAAAAAAAAAAATCATAATCAAAATGCAGAGGGCAAGGACAATTTCATTCCAGAATGTCAGAATAAAATGCATTTGAAAACAGTGCCACCATATTCTGAACAAAATCCCCTGAATAGCTGTCCGAGTTGTCTTCATAGTCTCTACTTGATAAGTGGCTGCATTATGAGAATATAACAGCTGCATTTTTATGATGGTTGCATAGTACAGTGAACACTCAAATCTAGAGCAGGTGTGTAACATTTTGATGAGATATGTGCATGTGATCATTCGACTACTTTGATGGAATGTATGTGGCACGTGTTGGAGTGTGTTCTGGATGAGCTCTTGCCTCCGGTGGAGCCATGACTTTGTTGAGAGGAGCGAGGAAACTTAGCAGCCGTGGCCTGGCCAACGGTGAGCTAAAGGAAGGAAACAGAAAAAAATGCATGTATGTGCATTATACTTTGCGTGTTCACAAACTGAAATCAGATTTTCAAGTTCATTCTCAACCCCACATTGATAAAGATGGTTATACATCAAAGTAACCATAAGTGATGCGCCATGTCCCATACCTGTGTAACCGGATGATGGCGTTCGACGATGACAGAGCTCATGGGCGGAGCCACACCCATCACCTGGAGGTTGCCGCGTGTCGTCTTACCAACATCAGGGCGTGCAGTGATGCGAGCCGTTACTGTCTTTGAGGGTTTTTGATGACTGGCTGTGATGACACGCCCACTGACCTGAAACAATATTTTTAACACCATGTGTCATTACATCATGCAGCAATGTGATTTTCTTCATTTAACTTGAGCCAATCAGAGTTGGGGCAAATAGTTACTGATCTGGGAACAATTTTAAAATTTTTCCCATGATACAGTTACAGATAATAGATTTGAAGGTGGACATTTTGATTTATTGTATGTCCTCAAAGGAACCTTCAACACAGAGCCAATAGCTTTAAGGGTAATGCTAACCTGTTTGTGGGTGCTTGCAGTGCCCCCTAGTGGGAGGGAGCTGTGGACAACTGTAGTGGAAGGCAGCACTTCTGCCCTGGACACCGGGACACTGGAGCTCACCTGAGGAAAAGGGGATAAGGGGAAAGAGGGACAGGAGTGGGAGACAGATGAGGAGGGTGACAGTGTAGCAAATAAAATCTGATTGAAGGAGTTAAGAAAGCTGATAGCCCTTGTGTTTTTGTGTCAGGAACATGAAAAATCCATAATTTGTGATGATGTATACTAATGACATACAATAAAATTTAAGAAAAGAAAAATGCAAATGCAGCAGCAAATTCGGAGACTATTTTCCATGAACGATTGTTTAAATGTATTTAATGAGACTCACAGAGGAATTCAAGTGTAGCTGTGATTATAATTGTGGCACAAAGAACCGTGGAATGCAGATAAATGTATGCTTTAATTAGAAATTGTGTCAGTGTCTCACCGTCTCCTCTACTTCACTGTGGGAGGGAGGGTCAAAGTGGATTGGGCTGAACCGTGTGGAAGAGCCGGGACGTGCATGGAGCTGAGCCAGCGAACTAGAGCCTGGCTCATCTCGGGGAGGCAGAGCATCTACAGAGGGAAAGAAAATATCAGTAGAATGAGACTGACAGAATATAGTCTCAATACAGGTTTGTTACAGCAACAGGAAATCACTTATTGTCAAAGCTGAGTGTTGGACTGGTTTTAGACAAGGTCTTGAAAATGAAACACAGGTGGCGGTGCTGACTACAGGTCCCTTGTTTGGCAAATTTAATATAGGGATGACAATTCATGAAGTTTTATCAAGGTATGTGTACTTGGAAAAAAAAGACAGAAGATAGTATTAACCTACACTAAGTATCCACTTTAAGTAGGCTACATCTCCCCGTTTATGCAAACAGCTTGCAGTGAGTCACACAAATTAAGCACAAGTATAAAGCATGCAGAAGTTCAGTTACTGCTCAACTAAACATGAGAACAGGCATGACACATAACTTAAGCGACTTAGAACATGGTATGATTGTTGGCACCAGACACACAGGTTGCAGCATCCCAGATATGGATTTTCCCCTGGAGTTTTCTCACACTACTCCCTAGAGTTAACCATGAATGGTGTGATAAACAAAAAAAATCAATTTAGTGTCAGAAGCAGGCCACAAGTATTCAAATAATAGCTTAGTACAACAGGGATGTGCTGAAGGCGTTTCAGATCGCACAGCTCATCAAACCTTAAAGCAGATGGGCGACAGCAGCAGAAGACATTTCTGGGTTTCACTCCTCCTCTTAAAAACAACAAGATAAGGCAGCAGTGGGCATGTGATCTCCAAAAATGGAAAACTGAAGAGTGGAAAAACGTTGCCTAGTCTGACGAATCCTGGTTTCTGTTGCAACATGCTGATGGAGTCAGCGGGACGGGCTGGTGATGATGATGTAATGGTGAGGGAATTGGTTTTTTGGCATTCATTAGGCCCCTTAGTACCAATGGAGCATCGTTTGAATGCCACAGCGAACGTAAACGTTGTTGTCGACATGGTGCATCCCTTCACGACAACAGCCTACTCTTTTCCAAATGGATACTTCCAGCAGGATAATGCGCCATCGTTTCAAGATGGTTCCAAGCACATGACCGTGACATTAGTCTACTGCAACGGTCAACGCAGTCCCCACATCTCACCCGAATGAACCACATTTGGGATACGGAGGAATGGGAAGTTCACAGCATGAATGTGTTGCTAAAAACTGCAGGAAGTGTGTGACGCCATCAAGTCCACATAGACCAAGATCCCTGTGGAACGTTTCCAGCACCTTGTTCAATCCATGCCTTGAATAATTCAGGATGTTCCGCAGGCAAAATAAAGTGGATACTGAATCTATGTGTATGACAATATGAATTGTGTGTGTGAATGAATATACTACGAATATACTACTACTAGACTAATGCCAACAATCAGTCATGAGACAACAAGAGCAGTCTAACAAGATTGATAAACTGCTTAGATGGTGCCTGCTTCTTCTTTATTGAGGGTCTCTGTTGTCCTATGCCTGGACAGGTACAGAAGCCAATACTTTAATCATATAGGTCAATTAATTAATCAAATTGAACCAATATAATGTCCTTCAATGATTTGCTGTAAGAGTGTAAAAACAATAAAGAAAATAGCATCTGTTTTAATGAGGCCACAGACGCACACAGAAAAAATCTGAAGAGGTACTTGCCAATCTTTCAATGCCACGTCAAGGTTATATCCTCTGCAGAGTGCCATTCAGTCAGCACTCAGCACATTCACTGACTCATCACTCCATCAGATGAACCAGTGAATGACTTCAAGAAAAGAACAAAGACCCTCTTCACTCCACTCATTCATAAATCTACGCAATTGTCAATAGCACAAGGCTGCACTCTGTTGGACAAATGGTGTCTTAGTTTCTATCCTGAAAGCAGTGCTGGATCAACAGAGCACAGAGGCTTCAAGGTGTGTTGTTAGTTATAGCGCAGGGGACTAGTTATGGGACTGGTGATGAGGATGTGACTGTCTCTTATAGGCTGTGTGCAGGTGTCAGTGTTGCCGTTTGTTCAAAAGATAAAGATTCTCTATTAACAGGAATAGGTCTATGTGGTTATTACGTAACTCACCATGCTGATCATGAGCTGCATGTTGGTCTGGCCGTCCCTCTGTGGTGTGGAACATGGTGAGAGCCTCCATGTTGAGGGCACACACACCCCGCATGAAGGCTTTCTTCATAGATTCCTCATAGCGCTCTCGCTCGAGTCGCAGTCTGTGGATCTCAGCCTGGGCCTTCTCCATAGCCTCATAGTGCTGCAGAGACAGGTGGCAGAGGACAGAAAGAATCAGTCATTAACATAATGCTGAGAACAAAATCTGGATAGCTGTAAACTGAGTTCTCTCTCTTTGCCCATCCATGTTGCCTTGCCTATGTGTAATTTCTCTCTCTGCCCATGTGCTGCACCCTCACTGCATGTCTCTAGCATTGACAATAACTCTCTTTCCCTATCTCTCTTTCACTCTCGTGGCTACATCCCTTTATTTCTCTGTCACTTCCTGCCGCACCCTCTCTCTCTCTCTGCGTGCTCTGCCTGTCTTGCTCCACTGTTCTTTTACTGCAACCTCCATCAATCAAGCTGTGACTGCTTTAGTGCAGCTATTATTTACTAAAATTATCAAATTTTACATACAAAACTGACTTATAGAAAAGAACCTTAGAAACAATACATTTACCTTTAAAAGAAACTAACAAACCATGGTAACAAAGTGGTGCTTTAGGTCTATTCTTTGACTCAGCTCTGGTTAAGTATAATGTACTGTATATTACTGGCTACAGAATGGTGATTCTTCTGGTATAAAACACCTCAATAAATCAAAACAAACAACTGCTGATATGATAGATTATATTCCCCTGTATTCTCTGCGTCCAGCACAGTTTACATATGTGAAATAACCTGCGGTGAAACCCACATGCAGCACTATCATGCCCACAATCCAAATTTCTGCACAATTTCTTCACATCTGCCTATTTTTTAGTTCCTGTGCCCACTTATTTACCTCGGCCAGCTTGGCCTCGTACTGCGCAGACAGGCGAACGCAGACCTCCTCGGCCCTGGTGCGGCAAGCCCGCTCCACCTTGTCCTTCCAGTGTCTCTCGATCAGAGAGTGCCATCCTAACCACACTTTCTTCTTCAGCTGCATATTGTAGTGCTGTTGCGCCATCCGAGCAGCATGGGCCTAGCAGGGAACCACAAGACCATGAAAATATTCACAAGAAAATAATTACACCCATAATTCATTCTTGTGCAGGTGCGGTACAATTTCTGTTGTGGTACACTTTCTGTGTTATGGTTTAGATAAAAATGTGAGTCATCTCCACTTCATTTGCCCTTTTGAAGAAACAGCAAAAAAATACATTTCATGAATGGTAAAAAAAAACCAGGTAGTTTATTAAATATTTTCTGCTATCCATTTCTTAGTTTTTTGTAGTATGGGATAAAAAGGAACAGATTGTTTATCAGTACACTGACAATATTTCAAGTATGTAAATTTCATGCAAGGAGATCTGTGTGAAAACGTGGCATATGCATGTTAACTGCAGCGACATAGTGATGTATGGGTCGGTAAGTCATGCAGAGACTGAGGATTTGCATAAAACATTAAACTGCATTGACAGTAATCTAGCAACGTTAAGACACAGTTCACTACCACTAATTTGACATTCATTTCTCAAAAAAATTAAATGATACTACGCGGTTTAAACCAACAGACTCCTCAGATCACAGTAAAGGACAGAGTGAACTGATGATTCAAAGAAGACAGTAAGATATTGATATATCACATGTGGTGGCTGCACCTCTTGTCCAAGACACACACCCCATCACTTTAACAATGTCTGTACAATCAAAAATCAAAATGTTTGTACAGTTTGTTAAAATCAAGTATCAGGACATTTCCAGTGTCCTGTAAACCCTCATTACTTCTCCCTTCTGTGTACCTCCTCTTTGGCATCAATGTGCTGAAGTCTCCAGTGGGTAAGGGCCCTCATCTTCTCAAGCTTCTCTTTTTGTCTGTCCAGCACCTGGCTCAGGTTCACTATCACCTGAGGGAGAACAGGAGAGACAACACACAACAAGCTCATCACTCTAAAGAGCAGATCAAGGACCTGCTTGCCAAGGAGTGCTACATATTCTTTTCCATCTTTAGCAAGCTCCAAGATCCAATCAGTCATGTAGGTGAGGTGTTCCCCATCCTTTCTTTCAAGCGCAAAATGTATATGAGAGTTAGGATGTAGATGTGTATTAGAGAAATGATTTGCATTTACACACCTCGTCTTTCCTCTGGTTGGAGGTCTCATAGGTGTGCAGCAGCTCCTTCAGGCTGCCTAGTTGTGCCTTGAGGCCAGCTGTCTGCGCCGCATACTTCTCCCTCTCCTTCCTCAACTCCAACTTGTGTTGTTCCATGAAGACCAGCTTCCACTTCCTCAGCTCTATCAGCACATTGGACTGATTGAGGAATAGAGAGTGGGACAGAGATAATCACAACGTGTTCATTACACTACATTAGCAAATATGGAAATGTGCATCCATCAGTCTTTTTTTTGTGATGATACGAACAGGTGCACCAGGGAATTTGGAAAATGACAAAGTTTGCAGATGACAGGAGCCTGGTAAACCTTATCTTCAACCACAATTAGTCCCTATATAGAAATGAGGATTGATTTCTGGAGAAATCTGCCAACTCATCACCCCTTAGAAATCATCTTAACATCCTCCACTGCAGTCTGGTTCTCCTCTGCCTCCTCCTACAGCTAGGACAAGCTCCATCCTATTATCAGCACAGCTGAGCAGGTGATTGGCTGTCAGCTGCCCTCCATGAAGGAGCTACTGTACAAGACACAGGGAGACAGCATTAAGATCAAGACCACTCGTTACCTCAACAGCTTCTTCCAAGTGCTGTCAGCCTACTCAATGAGCCCTCCTAAGACTCAAACCCTGTACACCCACATAAATCTCTGGTCTCTCCCTCACCGCCTCCTATGGATCTCACTGTAATCCCACTACTGTGACTATTTTATCCTTCCTATTTATTACCTTGCATTGTTTGCACAATCTTGCACTACGCATGTCTTCGTACAGTACACCACTTTGGCCTCAGGAATTGTCTGCATGCTCCACATTGCACAAAAAAAGAAAAATTGCTATTTCATGCATTTAATCCATCTCAGTCTTATGCATTGATGGTCTCTCACTATCCCTCTCTACAGCTGCAAAGCACATAGTGAAATAATGCTGAATGTATATATGGACAGTGATGAGGCTTCCTTTATAAAGATTGTATATGCCAAAAATATGCCACGAGTTAAAATTTATAGAACAACATGCCTGTATTTTCATCAAGTGAAGTCACTGATGTGGAATATAACATCATATTGAGTCACTTTAAAAGGCACTTGAACTGCCATAATCACCATGATTTATTTAACATAACCAATTATGCTAATGTAGTCATTAATTGAGCAAATTAATGCATTAATAACAAATATTTCTATGTCAACATGCATAGGGCTGGGCAATAATTCAATAATATCATTTATCGTCTTTCAGTGGAATCATATCGTGATGATATCAAGATATTTTAATATCGTGACACATTTCTGCTGTCTAAATTGATGATGACAAGCAAATTTTACTTAAAAACTCTCATAAAATGAGGTATGGTAGGAATATTATTTGAATATTTCTGTTTTGTTTGACATCACACCTTACATTACCATTCGGTTCAATGAGATGAACATTAATTTGATTATTTAACATGATTTTGCATACATGAACCACATTGTGATATATATTGATATTGAGAAAAATCCTTATGATTATCATGATATTGATTTCAACCATATCGCCCAGCCCTAAACATGCATGTCTTCACATGACGCATGGGTAGTATTAATATGAGCTTGTAGGGGTTATAGTAGTGTCAAGAAAATATGTTTTTCCTCATTAATATGCAATTGTATGCAGCAAGTTGCTCCAAAATCTACTCAGATCATCTACTCTTTCTATCATGTTTCTATCATGTATTGTCTTCAGTTATTGTTCACAAGAATGTGTCTACACACAGACAGACACACAGACGGCACCATGGCGACATGATGTCCCACACACCGTGTACCATGGCAGTGGAACATAATGAAAAGATTAAAATTATACAGCAAAAGAGAAAGCAAAGAGGGGCAATACGCATAAATTCTCAGTTATAGTGAGGCTCATTTAAGACTATTTACACTGCAGGCTCAGGTACCAGTATTACAATGTATTTTCAGCATCAGTACAACTTGTCTAATGTCTATCTTTATTGACATCTTGTCCTTACACTGAGCACCACCGTGTTGTGTAGCTTACACTGTATATTTTTTCTCTACATATGAAAAATAAAAACTGACCCATAAAAAGAAAATCTCAACAAGAGATTAATAGATTACATTCTTGCCCTGCTGCCTTATAAACCTAGGTCAGTCCGTAAGCTTTTTATGGTCTTAAACTTTAATTCCTTAGTCCCTCTCTTAGAAAGGTAGAAAATACAACAATACAACAATTTTGTTTTTTGAATCTTCTTCTTGTCATTTTTTTGAGAAATCATATGTAGGACAGGTGAATATGGGGCATTTCAATATGAAACATTTTCTATGATGATTGTGATTTATAATTAGAAACATGCAGTGTTAGTGACATAAACAAGATTTATAGTCATTTTGTAGCATAACCAGTTTATAGCTTTTCTCCCTGATGCAGTCATTTAGGTTTTGTAAATGAGGGGCAGTAACACTAAAATTTCAACAGCAGAAACAGCATAATGTGCTTTCTCGATTGCTCTACAAAGGCTCCACTGGCACTCTGTTAACACTGCAACGCTGATTTAACCACTTATGCAAAACTCTACATTATCATTAAAAATACATATTTCTTACAGTCAGTGAACAATTCACATAATTTTTTTTTCTTATCATGGGTGCCTCTGCCAGCGAGGGCCTGTTTCATTGTGAATCTGCTGAAGCTCAAACCACAACACCGCTGTCACATATAAAGCAGGCATGATTGTAGAAACCTGTGTCAGAGCTCTATATAATAGACTGGTCAGCTCTCAAGCAGACAGCAAATAAGAGCCATTAACTTGATTAATTACAGAAGGACAGCGCTACAATCCTGAAGAGATGCGGGCTAACCTTGAGGTTGTAGCTCCACGTGTCCAGGATGTTCTCCATCTTGCTTATGTTCTCCTCTGAGATGAACAGCTCTGTTGCAACGGCTACCAGGGGGTCTGGACTGCTCTGTCTGAACCTCTCCGACGCCATCTGCAACCTGTCTGAAGGAGTGTCTGAGAGCACAGACGCCCTGCCAGATGACCGACCTGCCATCTCCTCAACTGGAGGGCAAGGAGAAACAGGTAGGATTATCCAACATCATCGCACATGATGATCTCTGCTTTTTTATCCTTATTAAATAAAGTGGAATGAATACATAATCACATCTCATACAGTCCAATTTTGGCTTCTATATATTCATAATTCAATTTACCATGAGAGGCTCTTGAGTGTGTGCAGGGTTCAACTATCAAGGGGGAGGCCTGTGTTGATCTCACACTCCTGCTGGAATGCCTCCCATCATCAGCTTCTGGGGCGAGAGAGAGAGAGAGAGAGAGAGAGAGAGAGAGAGAGAGACAAGGTTGAATAGACAAAAGGTGAGTAATGGGAAAATAAATTTTAACATGGAATGAGTAAGTGAGTAAAATTAAAAGTGAAATGTAGAAGAATAAGCCAGAGAACAAAAATAGAGTGTTTAAGAGCAGAGAAGGTGATGGTGGGAATGCTGAATAAGAAGACCGCGGCTCCTCGTCCAGGAATGCATTTATGTCAATATCTTAATTAAATCCTGCAGGGGGAAGAGAAAGCCTGCACTCTAAAGAGCAGTATGGGCAGAGTGCCAGGAGATCATTACCAATCAGGATGCCTGCTTTCTACATCCCTGTGCACTACTCCATGACAGTTAAAGCACTAAACCTCTAGTGCAAGAGCTGCAGCTGGGGGGAAAAGACTGATGGACTGTTTAAGATGTGGTTATTGTAGGGGATAGGGGGTACGATCTGACAGACTGATATATGTATCTTCACTGGACTGGTTTACAAGCTGAAAACATGAAGCAGATAAACGCACACCTCATTTTTTTTTTTACATTCTGATGCCAAATCCTTTATGACAGTTGATTATTTGATGGGAGCAGCGTCTGGAAGGGCTCAAGCTGCGTCTCTGTCGGAAAGGCTTAGTGAAATGAGCGTGTGTAAATGTGGCCTGTGTATGAGGAAAAAAAAAAAAACGATACCTGCTAGGCGCTGTGATTTTGCATCATCTTTTCCCTGGGAACTCCGACCCACTGCAGATAGATGTGAGGTGCTCAGCAGCTGCACGTGAGAACTGGTGTGTGCCTCAAACTTGGGTGTGACCACAGCGTAGCGGAGGAGCTCCTCATACTCATCCTGTTGGATGAAAGAAAAGAGCAAAAAGAGATCAGAGGTCAGACGTGTCCGTCAGTGATGAGTCTCTTAAAGGAATAGTTCACCCAAAAATAAAAATTCTGTCATTGTCTTCTCACCCTCACGCTAGTTGAAACACAGGTGAAGTTTGTTAGTCCAACACACAGCTCTGTACTCTGTAGCAGCCTTCTCCAAAACAACTGAAGTCAGTGGGGATGCTGCACAAGCTGTATGCTGTTTTGGAGAAACCTGCTATGGAGTTGTGCTGGCAACCTCCCTGTGTGTTATGTGGACAAAGAAACTTCACCTGTGTTTGAAATGGCATAAGGGTGAGTAGATAATGACAGAAACATTTTTGGGTGAACTATTCCTTTAAAATTCACCATGCCATCTTTATTGTTTGATGTTAAAGTGTAATTAAACCCTAAATTATTTTTTTTTAGATGTAAACTTAACTTATGTATTGTGAAACCCATCAATCTTTTTTTTTTTTTTTTTTACCTGTAGCTCAGAGGAGACGGAGCTGCCCCGGTCAGAGTCCATTGGCAGAACAGGACTGGTCGGCTCCTCTTCGTCTGAGGACATCTAGACAAAAGACAAGATACACAGGTGGAGGTGTGTTTGTTTCATGAACAGACTACTAGCAGCACAAGCTAATTAAGTCATACCACAGCGAAAACGAGTCAAAGTCTCAACTGTAACGTTAGCTAAACAAATCGAACATAATCTTATAACAAGGTCAGTAAAATCAAAGCAAAGCATCAAAATAAATGCGAATATGGATGTTTAAAGTGTCCCCTGTCCTGATACTGCTTTTCCAGATAACTTTTATGTTTAGGTAAGTTAGATTTCTATACGCTGTCCGCTAGCTAACAGTTAAATAAGCGAATATGTCTGTTGGGACCGAACGTTTCCTTTTACTTGTAAACCTGGCTGCTAAAAACGCTCTCACACTTAGGAGCGAGCTGAGAAGACATTATATCAACAAGTAGTATTGGCAACATTAATCTGGCCAGTTTACAGTTCCTCATCAACACAAGCTAACCTAACAACGCAGACAAGGAATACAACGACGTTACAGTAACGAGAATCAAGTTTTACCTCTTTTATTAAATGTTGCAGACTATCCACGACTTCCTTGCTATGTATTCGCAAGATTTTATATGTCAGTTGGAAAATGCTTGGTTTGCGTTTCAAACCAACTGACTCTTGAACAAGAGACGATCTGATTGGCTACTGCTACTAAAGCGTCCTGCCAAAGCTCCTCTGATTGGTTAATATGTTTCTGTGGTAACAGTAAGCGGAACAACGCTGATCTCACCCATGGAAGTATTATCTCACCAGCCGCTCCAACTCTGCTCCAACTACACTAGGCTGTCTCTTTGATTTTGTTTCGCGTCTAATATCCTTTTAATGGAAAATACTAGTCAGCTAGTTAGTTAGTTTACCAATATTTTCAGCAGTCTTAGTGATAGTGCTTTTTGGTGATTTTGAACTCGACCCGATCAGCTGTCCTAGATCAAATACATCGTTAAACAGTAGTAATTCATGGTAATCCTCCAATCCCCGGGAATCATCTGAGGACTTGCAGTCAGTATTCATCTGTAGAGAGCAGGCTAGGCTAGGCTAGGCTACACACTATTATGTTTAGGCAACTACTGCCTTTTATCACATATTCACCCAACCTCAATCAACTTGTCACATTCAAACAAAGTTTCTATTTGAATGACCCTCGCGTTTACTAGGCTACATTATTATATAATGCTTGTCCGATTTTCAATGGGCATTTGTTTCATCTTGTTATCTAAATTAACTGATAATGTTATCCCATGTGCATTTTAACAAGAAAGAAGTTAGTTCTGTGTGTGGTTGAAACAGATTCAGGCAAATCATTTAGTGAGCAGCTGTGCCCATTCAAAGAGCAAAACATGGCTTCCGGAGTGCTTAGTGGTTTTATCATTAGTCTGAGATATTGCATAGAGATTAGCTGAGTAAATGGATTGTCACGAAGAAGCAAACCTACCCGCTTCAAGAAGGTATAAGTCCTTGGGGAATACCACCACCCTGAGAACTTCCCTGTTGCCATTACTGTGTTGGACAACCACAGAACAGACAAAGGTGCACACTGAATGACAGCAATGCCTTCACCCTCTGAGGACCTGATGCTTAATGGCATTAAGACACACATATGTGAAGTAGCGGCTTGGCAGTCTTGTGCTTGGACAGACTCCAGAGAGAGGAGACATATGGTCCTCCTCAGCCGTGGCAGAGCTGCCAGCGATACGGTTGGACTGGGGCCTCCTTGCCACCTGGCTGAGCGCTGAGAGTACTGCACTGTCTGGAGGCGTCCCATCAGCGCTGTCATAAGGCCCGCAGCCTGACTTTGAGTTAGAGCGATGAAAGGGGGGACACAAGGCTACGATGCTGTTGGTGTCAGTGCGATGATCTCCACTGAGCTCTGTCTGACAAAGCACCTGGGCTTTTGATTTGTCAAGAATACCAAAAAAAAAGGCAGCTGATTCAGCAAGTGTTGAGGTCTGACTGAGAAATCTTAGAAGTCTTTGAGGCTGAGGAATATAGGAAAAATATGTGTTCCAAAGAGGTTGTAGTTGTGTAAATTATGTAGCTGTGAAGTATTGCTTTTCTCTATGGCATTTCATTTAGGATTGAGCAATTCAAATATTAATAAATAGATAAAGAAACAAATAAATATTTTACTTTGTGTAAGCAAGGCCTGACACAGCCCCCATCCACCCCCTCCCACACACACACACACACACACACATTTCAGTATTACATGTCTTGACAGTTGACGCAGCATATGAATTTGAACCAGAACCGTGAGACGCAGAGAGGATAATCCTCGCTGCACGGAGGGGAGTGGAGGTTTCCTGTTGAATGACAGGAAGCTGTAGCTCCCACAGATTACTCATTTCCATTTTAGAGCAGATGATGCACATGTTTTGAAAGCTTTCGGTGATGTGTTCATCACGATTTCTCTTTGAAGGTGATTTTTGTCATCCCAACTTGGCTTGTTAGGTTCCCTGCTTTTTTTATCAAGGCATTGATGTTGAATTGCAAATTTGCTATGCTTGTCTGCTTTTGTGTAAGATATTATAACAAGGATTGGCGAGGCATAGACATCTGCTGTGTTTGTGTATTCTTTGTGGAAGGCCAGACGTTTTTAGACATATGTATCTGCCTTGGCCTATATCACATCTGTATGGTTACTCTCATCATATTTTTAATTACAATAAGAATCAAAGAAATGTATCACCGACTCTCAGCCATACACACTATATGTTTTACTGTATTGAGAATTGCTGATATTATAGCTTTTTTTTTTAGACACATCCGTGGTTGAAATGATGGAAAATGGTCTAGAACTGAGTTACGATACAGACAGAAGATACAAACAGAAAATAATTCCACTCTGTACCCTGTAAACTGGTTCCCTTTTGTTGCAGAAACAGGTAATAAGCTACTGTTGATAGTGGGTAGATTAAAGCCTGTATTACTGCCTCTAACCCTTCTTTAGATCCCTTTGTAAATTTCACCTTCCTTTCAGCAAAAGAAATGCACCTGGGCTTGTGTGTTGAAATGGGATTCAGTTCACATTCTTCTCTCATAGCCTGTTCAATCTGTTCCAGGACAATAATCACAATCCATTTGACTTTCTTCCCCCTGGTATTTTAGCTCAGGTACGTTAGACTATTCAGGACCTTGCAATAGTAGACAGAACTGAAATTAGGAAATAATGTCCTGTGGTTAGACGGGTGGACTTTGTAAAGGAACTTTGCATTATAATATTTTTACGTTTCTTCTACATTGTATATGTTGTAGACTTTGGTTTGAACAGATTCCAATAAATGATATTACATCCCATTCTATTTTTTTGGGTATGTGTAATTTAGTCTTTTGCATTCCAATTGTGATGCCGCAAATTGCAAACTTGGTGTAAAATTGTTTCTGCCCTCAATCGATTTTCAGTCAGACGTATTTACAGACAGCCATAACTCCTGTAGACAACAGCAAATGTGCCATCATCAATCGTAATGTTATCAACCCATTTTTCTCTCTATGAGGCAATGGTAACCACGCACTGCACACAATGTTGCTAGTACTCATCTAACAGTTATTCATAGCAGCCTGCTGTTTTCAAATTAGTTTTCATTACATTTTGATGGACCAGGACTTCCCCCTTGGGCCACTCTAATCCATCACATCTCTCCATCAGTGACACCGATGTCCTTTTGTTTTGCTTTCAGAATGCTTGGGCGCCAAACAACCAGCACTTGTAAATACATTGTGGTTGCACTGTACCCATTCAGACGATATGAATAACAGTATTAACGACAGGGCGGCATCGTTTCAGTCGTGACTATGTAACACATCTATGCATTATGGCAATGATACGCTGACTTGGACATAAAGAGGCTGACCAGATGAGTGCAGATGAGGAGTAGAGGCTGAGAGGAAAGACGGAAGCTAAATCAGTTAGCCTGCGCTTCTATCTCCACAAGGCAAAAACAATTACCATCAATGTCCACATCCTTTTGTTATAATCTGGATGAAGATAAACAGCAGGCAGCTGCTCCAGTCCACCTCTACCTCTCTATTCATTTTTTAAGGGAAGTGGGCACTGCAGGGCTTTATATAGCTTACATTTCAGTTCTTAGGACAGTATGAGAGGGAGACACAGGGGGGTAAGGAGAGAAGGGGCTGAATTCCTTCGGGTGTATGTGGATCTAACACTGTTTTATTTTTTACCATCCACCACCAATAACAGCTGAAATCCATTGTGTGTGGCAAGCGAATCCATTTATTTGAATGCCTGTGCAATTCTTCATGCATTTCTGTATCCAAGCAACACTCTATGTGCAATACAGTGCATACTACATTTATTGTATTTCCATATTAGTGAAAAAAAAAACTGTACACCCTCCAGTATCTATATTGTGTGTGTGTATTTGTGTATGTGCATGTGTGTCTGTACTTGTGTTTATGTGGCAAATAGAATGGGAAAGGCAGTCTCACAAGAGGGAAAGAGAGAGAGAGAGAGAGAGAGAGAGAGAGAGAGAAAGAAAGTATTGGCATGCGCTGTGTGCGTGTGAGGGTCATTCTACTGTCCTGTACATTAAGCTAAGTGCTCCTCGGCTCTCCAGCAGTAGTAAATGGAGTCTTGTGGCTCGAGGGGCGTTTGTCTCCCAACTCTGAATGAAAAGCAGAGAGTGTCCCCAGCCCCAGGTCACTGCTTCTGTGAATCATCAAATTCAGAGGACAAAGAGAGATGCCTTTTCTTTTGTAAGTGTGTTTGTGAGTGTGTGTGTGTGTGTGTGTGTGTGTGTGTGTGTGTCTGTCTATGTGCACACTGTATACACCATTTAGTGTCCTATCCGGTATTCTTTACGATGAATATAATGCATGACCAGTGTCAGCACCATGTCTTGGTGTTTGAACACAATACAGCAATGCATAATCCAAATGCACAGTGTGCTTTGGGATACTGTAAACACAACCAGGCACTGCATTTTTCCCACATGTGAAATATCTATTATAAACTGATGTTATAGAGATTTTCTATTTCTAAATATGAGGATAAGGAGTCAGGTGGAGAGGGTATAGTACATCAAAGAGCTTGCCTTTTTGCTGGTAGTCATTTCTGCAGTGGACCAAGTCTCACTGGTGCTGCTGGTATAGTTTGCAGTCTTTAATGACGTGAATACTGAGAGGCTGAGTGTCCCTGCGCTTGCATCAGTCCGTCATCCCTTTTTTTCCCCCTCACCATCTCCAGCAACAACTCGTGGGCTGGAGAAGCGTCAGGATCTGACATAGCAGGCGCGCAGGCATTCACTGTCTCACATCTAAAGAGCCTACTTATCTCTGAGAGCCTGGGTTAGGTTATGCAATTATTGTAACATTATTGTATAATCTTTGTGTGGTATTACTCGGTAGTATTACGGCCTCTGCGGTGATCAGTTGTGGGCATATGAAGGATGAAAACAAAACGACTGTTTTAGTGGTGCTCAATTTGCATCTGAGAATCATAGCCTTTACTTAATGCAGATGGGAAAGCTCTCTCTCTCTCTCATACTGATAAATGAGTGAATCTCACACAGACTCAAAAGGGGGGCAATGGACTGGAAGGTGGAGGAATACATGCAATCAGTGGGAAAGCAACCCCAATGTTTCTTGTTCTAGTTACATGAATCACTATGTACTCCAGCTTTGTGAGAAAATAAAATTGTGCCATACCTAGCTTCCTCATATTGTAGGCATGTGAGCAATAGTCATGCATTGCACTCAGTATATAATTATCAGAATGGTGCTGATGGTTCCTGCAGTATTCCAGGCCAGGTCCTAGCCTTTTTTACAGTGTTGTACTTTATGTTTGTTTTTTTTTCTTCTCCTATGGTATCACTATAATTTTCCTATAGGGACTTTGCTCGTTTGCTCTGTTATTTGAATACTATCTAAAAGTTATTATAGGAATACATGTTGTAGCCTAACTGTCAGCATATGGACCACACCACAACTAGCGGATATGGAGGGACTTGCATTCACGCATACATTTGCAGTTAACTTAAAAGGGGTCAAGCCTGGTTTCTCACAGAAATTCTGCACAGAAATTCAAGTTTGCACCATTGTTTTCACAACATTGTTTTCATTAGCAAATGGTCACGAAAAGTGTGATCGTCTACGGCATCACCATCCAAACCTGCCGGCCCAGATGTTCACACTGTGGTTCAAACGCTCAGGTTTCAGCACCACGGGGCAGAGGACAGAGGCAGTCGTTGAAATGCACTGTGCTGCTGCGAGAGTCGCCTCTGCATTGCCAGGTAGCTCGACTTTTATGAAAGCGTTTATAGTCGAAGTTGAAAACAGTCGAGTGACTGAATTGCAAAAAGAAGAATCACTCCGTTTGCAGAATTTAGATCTTAGATCAAGACTGCAGCCCACATGCAAAGAAGTCAGAAACTTTTCAACTGCACGGCAGAATACCACTGCTTACACAGACAACTTTCGGCCATTAAAGAAGCTTATATGCGCTATATGAGCGCAATATCCATTCCCATGTATTGAAGCTAATAGTCTTTGTTCACATTCATAGAAAATTGTGGGTTTCACTGATGCTGAATGGAAGAACGCACAGACTCGCAGACTGTAACCTGCTGCTGAAATGTGAAACCTTTGATTTCCTATCTGTTTAGTATTCAGTGTAAAGGCTTCGGCATCATTTAAGTCGCAGAGTTTCGCGTCACTCAGTCACCTAACAAGATTGTTCCATTAGACGGAATTGCCCGCATCACTCAATGAAATACAATTATTGATTGCACTGCCTTTCTCCGTCAGTCCCGACTGCTCTCTCTCTCTCTCTCTCTCTCTCTCTCTCTCTCTCTCTCTCTCTCTCTCTCTCTCTCTCTCCTTCCCTGAAGTACTGCAGAGAGAGAGGACTGCATCGAAAAAACATTGTCGAGCACTGGCAATTACCTCAGATCCTTTTCTACAGTGAAAAGCAGCAGAATTTGTGTATATCCATAAAGCGAAAGCGGAGTCTGATGCAATGGGAAACTATCAGTCTGGTCCACTGTACATCTCTCCCTAAATAACGGTAAGTAATTACTTTTTTTTCCTTAGGTGAAAACATGCTGACTGCATAACACTTGTGAGTTAGAAAAACAGTGTTTTCAATGAACTGTTTCCGTTTATTGTGATCAGCTATGTAAGAGGTTGTAAGTTCTATTGTTATTATTTTATTTTTTTGCCGCTTTCCTTTCTTTACACAACCAGGCTGGGAGACAGGGAGACCTCATTATTTATTCATAAGTTTGTGTATCATTCGTTAAAAGTTGGGATGGTTTCCGGGCCTGTGCTTTTTCTTTAGATGCACTAAACCGAGTCCATATGCCTCCTGCAAAAGTAGAGAGAAATTTGCATCATCTCGTTTAGGCTACATGAGAGAAACGCATGAGCTCATGTAACCAGGCATGTAGTGGAGGGTGAAGCCAGCTAAACTCCGTTTGAACACCTTTTTATTTGTGGAATAGTTTACCCACCTTTTTAGGCTGACAAAATTCTGATCTAAGTTACATGAAGATAGGGTTTTTTAAGGAACATGCACTAAGCAATGCTTTCCTGAAAATATAATTGATTGTTGTTCATATTGGTGGTTGTTTGCTTTATGATGATCACTAAGTGGAGTTCATAGTTTACTCACCTTTTTATTCACCACTGCATCACAGCATGCAGCATGTTTTTAGTGAAATTGTCCTTGTGATGAGCAGGGATTTTGCTTGTTGGCTGTGGACTATGCATGGTGTAGTGCTGTCCAGCCACCTGCCCCGGGGCAGTTAAAGCACTCTGCACTACCGCCAAAAAGAGGAGAGGATGCAGGAGCAGGCTACTGACTCATCCGTGAATTGCACCTCAAGAGGCAGCAAGCGATTGATAGGCACACAGCCAGTGAACTGGAAATCTGTAGCAAAGTGCTTTGTTGGCAATCCGAAGGTTACTGTAGTAGTCCTGCTTGGTTAACACTGAAGTTGGCATCATGAGAGATGTTAGATGATGTAACGTGACTAGAGTAAAAGGAGCCATCCTTTTGGCCCATTGATTTCATGTTGATGTATGTTTTTTTTCTAAAGGTAAAAAAAGAAATCCCCTCCTCCATTCAATAATATGCCCATCTCTCACATCCATTGACCTGTACCTTTTTATAATTTTCCCAAAGTTTATGCAGCACAATCCAAGCTTTTTTTAACTGAGGAGAGTCTCCTGCTCCAGTGCCACATCCTGGATAGGAATAAAGGACCCAAAGTACTTGACACCGTTCCAATGACAATGCAGTAAAAGTGCGGGCCCCCACATAGACAGTGTGTCTGCCCACCATGTTGACTTATGTAAGCAAAATGGACAATTTACAGATAAATCATTATTTTAGGGGCAAGTTAAACCCATAGTGTGATTACATTTCATACAGTAATGCTATCCATGTCCTCTGGCTCTGCCTGTTTTCAAGAACAACGATTTCCTTTCTTCTTTATACAGTCTGTCTTGACTCTTCAAAAGGGACTCTAGTTGTTCTTGTGGTTTTCTCTGTGAATTACAATTGTGTTATTCTCTGTGAATGAGCGTGCTTTAGCCACACTTGTGCACAGATAGCATGCATCACATTAAATCAAAATGTTTTTTGTCAAATTCTGCAGCACAGTGAACAATTCACCGTAAAACCACCAGCAAATGTATAATATCATGCTTCCCTAATGCATTGTAATGAATGTTATTGCCTAATTGCATCACAAAATGTGAGGTGTGCATCCGACAGCGGTGGTATGTTACGTTTCGTGTCTCCTGTGTAAGCACTGTATTGTCTCTGCAGTGAGGTCTGGCAAGGCTGGGGGACCATATGTGTAGCAAGGAGATCAAACAGACATCAGCCAAGAGCTGATGCGAAAGAGCAAAAGAGACAACACTTACTTCCTTCTCCTTAGATCTTCAAACAGAGCAGGCGTAGGAAGGGGAAATGCTTTTGTTTGCATCTAAAGCTCCAAAAATATGTTGCTGCCAAATGCCACATTTTATGAATTGAACAGATACACCGAGCAGCTCCTTTCTGATCTCTCTACATTTCTATATTCTGTATTTTTGCCAGCAGAGTAAGGGGGTTCATAAAGTCAATATAAATAGAGGGGAATTCCTTTTCCTTATCTAAGCTGGGCATGAAATTGATTGAAGTCAATATTGATATTCATAATTCAAGCTCCTACAGGCTTGAAAGGTGGAAGTGAACCTGCTGCAGCTGCATTATGAATATGTATGATGTAACCAGGAGCGTTGCTTGCAATCAGCCAAAGTTTTCATCTGTGGATGAAACTATTGAACTCTGACTCTTGAGAAGAGGTGAAATATGAAGTGTAGTTGCTTTGAAAGCTGTCATCTGTGTGGTGACATGGTGTTGGGTTGCTTTAGCTCTCTCTTCTCTTCTTTCCTGTCCCATATCTTCTCTTCCTCTTCCATTCCCTCTTAATATTCAATCCTTTTCCCTCATTTTCACATTTTTCCTTTTCCAAATGTTACTTCTGTACACACTTGTACGAATACCTCTTTCTCTTTCTTTTCTGTTCTTTTCTTCATCTACCTCTGTGTTATGAATACCTTCTCCATATTACACCATCTCTCTCTGTCACTCTCTCTCTCTCTCTCTCTCTCTCTCTCACTCACTCTGTCTGTCTCTCTCTCTCTCTCTCTCTCTCTCTCTCTCTCTCTCTTTAGCCCTCTCTCCCCTCTGTCTTCCCCCTCCACTCAGTAATGGCATCAGTGTCTGATGAAATCTCCTAACTGAAGACGTCCCAGGCTGGCTGAGGCTCTGCCTTCCAGATGAGGTCATGGGCTCTCCGTTTTGATGGGATTACATGCGGCTCGGCCCACTTAGAGATTGGACCTGCTCTTTCTGATGCTGATAGAACAAACCAGCCGCCAACCCCCTCCGCCTGCGCTTGTCTTTGAAAGAGGAGGACACTGACGAGTCAAACCTGACTGAGACTGAATACATTAATGATCCCATAGGGCAAGGGACAGCAACTGTGAAATTGGTTGAATGTATACTGCATGTGATCTCGATAATAAGATGAAAACATCTGAAACAGCTAGTCTTTAGGTAAAAGGAGAAGCAACCATGCATTTATTCTAAAATCGTATTGCTCCATAGCACTAAGAATAGTTACAGCGTATTAAAAAGGCAAGGACACTGCCTCCCTCGTCGTTCTTCATCATTACTTGTTTACATTGTGTGCTTGGTCCAGTCTGGCATCAGGCTGCACTTAGCCAAAGAAGGCGCTATTGATTTTCCATCAAGTTCTCATGAAAATATATTAAGTGTTTGTCTCCTCCAGTAGTTGTGGGTCAAGGAACCAGAAACTCTAGGACTAGAATTGATTTTCTACTTCTCATTCTAACCACCTGCTTACTCATACCAATGTCTTTGGTGGCTGCTGCACAAGCTACACAAACACTGATCAAGCTAGATCAAAACCAACATTGATATCAATCCTGTTGACAAAGAGCATTGCTTGTAGAAATCCCTTACTGTGCTGCTAATTGCTTCATTACCTTTTATCAAGTTCTTCTTACTCAGGCTGTTCATTACCACTGCCATGATTACTATGTAATGCAATGTAATTATTCAAGAAGACATTGCACTTTTTATGTTTTTTTCTTTCAAAACTCTCATTAGTAGCTTCATTACTGTGCTACTTTTGGCTAATGATTCGTGATAAGCAATGTACGAGTGTGTTGAAATGGAATGAGTTGGTCAAACACACACACACATTTTTGGAAATTAATGGTAACATTAGTTTTCCAAAATTTTTGCCCCCAGCCAGTTGTACAGTCTGTAAATCTGATCTCTTCATTTGTCTCTGTGTGTTCATGCGAGAGGAAATTTGGGGCCAAGTAATACTTGACCTAGAGTTTTTTCAGCATTTTAAAGAGGTTGAAGGAAAGCAGGGCCACTATCCATCATGCAGACAGAGGCTATCGCCAGAGCAAGGCCTATTTTCAGCCATCCTCAGACAGTTCACAGCTATGGTACACACATTATATTAACTCCCTCTATTCCAAATGCAGTGGACAGGTCCTCTTATATGGTCGCAGCTAGTTACTATTCATTATGTTCCAATACATGGCCTCACCGCCATCTTGGTTTGCTAACAGCAGGCAAGTGTTGTGTGTGCAAGTGTTGCTGGGAAATACATACCAGGTCATTAGAAAGAAAACTCTGTCCTTGTTAGCCTGTGGAAGGGTTAAATCTAGGTTTCCGCTGCCATGGAGGAAAGTCATGATGGTGTGATTTGAACTAGATTGAGGAAGATTGTGTAATCATGAAGAAATGAGAGAAAGAAGATAGTGTAATAGAGAGAAAAGCATCAGGTAGAAATGTATGAATGACAGATGGATCGCCTGAGATATGCTGATTGGACACAGAAGGTCGGGTGAAGACTGTAAAGCCGGAGGAAGGTCAAGTTAGCCGGGTATCGGTCCGAAGATGGGTCAGTCTAAATGGATCGGTTGACAAGCATCGGATGCAAAAAGGGAGGAGCTTAAAATGTAAAGATCAAGAAGATACAGGAGAGATGGGATGGGATGGAGAGAGACAAGGGGTATGGTACAGGTTTGTTTGAGAGCGTTAGTTGTTACCCAGTCTGATTGTGATTGCTCCCGTTGGTCGGGGCTGTCTGCGCTGTCGGGGTCTCGTCAGCTGTGGTCAGGTGAGGTTGGCTGTGGGGTCGTCTGTATGCAGTGGGGTGTCATCATCACTGACAGGGGGGCCTCATCATACACTCCATTGATTCTCTGACAGGCAGGCTCCACCAGGACGCACACCCGTCTCCTTGTATGTGTGTGCAAGTAGAAATGAGAAAGGTATGTGATAGACTTGATGCCGAAAAACAGTATAAGGCATCATTGTTTGGAAACTCTGACACCGCTGAATTTGAAAATGCTCCTGGCAGTATGTTAGTCTACTAAAGAATTCAAAATGCTACTACTATTTAGAGATGCAGTGGAAAAGTTCCACTGTTTATATGGTTTTTTTCCCCCTGAGGCTGTATTGTTTCACGCCCAAGAAGAATTGTTTTCAAATTCTAGGATTCATGAGGGATGGCAAACGTCTACAGTGGTTTCTATTGTACAGAACAGAAATATAACAGAATATAATCATATCACAAGTCACAATGGCTAAAGTTAACCTTATTACCCTTTGCAACATAGAACTGCAGGAAATAGAGGAAATAGATTGCTGAAAAGCTGTCTGTAAAAACTTTTATTGATCCCTAGGACAGTATCGCAGGCACCAGGGGGGTCAATGGAAGCATTAAAAAATTATCAGTCCGTGTATAAAGGAGTATGCTCATAACTACAGAAGTCAACCAATGAGCCAAAAGGGATTAGCAGAGTCACCTTGAATCAGCAGTGTCATTTTGCCCAGTAAAATTGCATTATGGGAGCTGGAGCTGGGCCTGTGATTTGTGTCCTCCTGACAAGGCTTCAGTGTTCATTAGAGGCTGTGGTGAGCAGCTCCTAGACACACGGGAGCAGCACACACTGGACAGCTCTGACACACACACACACACACACACACACACACACACACACCCTGGACAGCTCTGACCATCCCCACCCAACCCTCCTTCACACACACACACACACACACACACACACACACACACACACCTACAACCACATACATGCATGCACTCTTACGTAGATACAGTTTTATATCAGATAATAAAGCAAATTTGCATTGCCCCATTTTACTGATTGAATTGTACATTTTGTATTTGTATCATAATGTGTGATACAAGAGTGAACAAGCCAGAATGAGACTGTGGAGACAAACGTGGTGATGTGCTGTAGTTCACAGTTTGAGCACTCACATGAAATCATGTTACATCATTCACAGTGTTAGGCTGGGGTCTCCCTCCCATCAACACTGGCCGGCCAAGATTGGAAAGGGCTTCCCCATGCATGCTGTGTGTGTGTGTGTGTGAGCGTGTGTTTGTGTGTGAGAGTGTGTGTGAGAGTGTGTGTGTGTGTGTGTGCGTGTGTGTGCATTTGTATTTGTGTGTATGAGTGTTTTTTGTGAGTTCCATTTGATATGCATAAACTACTGACTATGCCAAATCAGGTGCCTTAGAGAACACTTATTATGTGTGTGTGTGTGTGTGTGTGTGTGTGTGTTTGTGTGTGTTTGTGTGTGTGTGTGTGTGTGTGTGTGCACCCATGCGAGTACACGCCTGTGTCTGTGTGTGTGTTCCTCTACGTATACGCTCATGGCCATTTTCTCCGCACTGGTTCCCATGGAGCCTCCTCTCTTTGCATGGATTAAATATGACAGTGCCGTTCCGGTTGGGTCGTCACACCCATTATAATAAACCAGCTCTTTATTGGGGGCAAATTGATTTTGGGCAGAGCCTTGTTTATTAGCTGCTGTTCCTCGGAGCTGATCATGAGTCAGCAGATTCAGCATCTCCACTTAAAATGCCCATCTCCTCAAGACTGAGGCCAACTCATGAAATATAGAACAAGGAAAGCGCCCGTGGAAATTGAATGTTCGTTTTGAATAAAAACTGAGAGCTAATACAGCCAAAGCCATTTTCCTCACATCACTCCAAATGATTAAAAGGCCTGGGAGAATGGTGAGTGAATGATTAAAGAGAGTATGTGCTGTCAGTGTGGTGTCACCTGTTAGTCTGGGCCGGTTACGGATGTAGCAGGGGAGACTTGAGTTATGAGCGCTATCTGATGAACATCTCTCTCTCTCTCCCTCTTTTCTCTCTCATCTCTCCCCTGCCCTTCTTCCTGCTTGCCCTCTCTCTCTTTTTATCTGTCTGTCTCTTACCCTTCCCCCATCTCTCACAGCCTGGCCGATGATTGCCACAGCCATTGTGGGTTATCTCCTGTGGTGACTGCAGACTCAAGGGTTTTCTCCCCTGCTGCATCTCCAGACCCACCGATCCCACCGTCCCTGCAGCCCCTCCACCGGCTTACATCCACCCCCCCCACCCCCCTTCCTATTCCTCCTGCACTCCTGCTCCTGAGTCTCCTCCGAACCCCTCGTGAAGACCTGCCAGTGGAGCCAGAATGGAGGACACTTACGAAAACAGGACTTCCCTAGTGAAGGGGGCCAAGGGCATGGCCAAGGAGGCCAAGCGGCACACAGCAAAGAAAGTCAACAAGGTGATGGACCGCGCCACAGACGAGTATTCATCCCACCGCAACTACACCCGTTTCCAGGACGAGGAGGACGATGATGAGGATTTCTACCGGAACCCTCCCAGGCAGGACGGAGGGGGCTTCCACGACAACGAGGAGGGCTCCAGCGACGCCACGGAGGGCCACGACGACGAGGACGAGATCTACGAGGGCGAGTACCAGGGGATCCCCTCGGCGGGAGACGGGAAGCCCAGGGAGGGCCAGGTGGCTCTGGGGCAGCCGGTGTCAGATGCCACCAGGGACCGCAAGGACCTGGAGCAGGAGAGGCAGGCGGACGAGGAGGAGCTGGCCCAGCAGTACGAGCTGATCATCCAGGAGTGCGGCCACGGGAGGTTCCAGTGGCAGCTGTTCCTGGTGCTGGGGCTGGCGCTCATGTCGGACGGGGTGGAGGTGTTCGTGGTGGGCTTCGTCCTGCCCAGCGCAGAGACTGACATGTGCATACCCAACTCCAGCTCTGGATGGCTAGGTAAGGGCCTCCGTGTGTTCTGCATGTGCATGTATGTGACTGTGTATGCATCCACATCAGGGTTGTGGTCAATTCATGAATGAACTCATCAACTGCCACAGATATGTGGTAAGAAAAAACCCCCCAAAAAAACGTGGCATTTCAGAGAATTACACTGCATGAAATTCAATTTCCTGAAATTCCAATTCAATTCCAATCCCAGTGTTTCCTGTAGGTTTTTTCCAATTCCAATTCCAATTCCAATTCCAATTCCAATTCCAATTCCAATTCCAATTCCAATTCCAGTTCACACTTAGTGTTATATATTATCAATACTGAATATTATAAAATGTTAAAAGTACCATTCAGGTGGTATTTGATGCATAACATGTAATCGTAATACATACGTTATGATTGAATGCATTTGATTTATTTAACTGTCTTTATTAGAGCAAGCCAAGTCAGCCTCTCTTAGAAGTGGAATTTAATGGAATTTAATGGAATTCCATTCTGTTACCTGTCATTCCAATTCAATTCCAGTTGTGGTTCCTTAGAGCTGAGTGCAATTCCAATTCTAACTCCAGGAATTGAATTGGACTTTACCATGCATTCTCAATATAATTAATGAATGTCCCCAACCCTGATCAGCATGTGCTAATCTATTGGTAAGCAGTGCTACTCTGTCAAACAAGGGCCATGTCGCCTTTGATAAGGGAAGCTGTTGGTTTGTCTCAGAAGATAAGTGTGGTTTTTGTGTGTAGTGAGCTATACATGTCGCACTTTATTCTATAGCTGTGTTCCACCTGGACGAGGAGTTTCGGTCCACTGGTCTCTGTGTCAGGATTAAGAGGGTAGCTAGTATTCCCTGTGTGCTCTGTGTGTTGAGCAGGAGTCCCAGCAGTCCCAATGGCTGCAGGTGTATAATCCATCACCACAGCGCTGTGTACAGGGGCTGACTCACCGTGTCAGTACCAGAGTGTCGAGGACATTGAATCAGGCGCACCGCCTTTAGATACTAACTGTGCCACAGTGAGACATGACAATACATCAACTGCACTGCAACATCTCTGAGGCAAAATTGATACAGTGGAGCCTCCTTGGGAATGGAGGTTGTTTGAAAGTCTGAAATATTTGGATTACAGTGGGTGAGCGTGTGATATGAGAAACTCAAAATGGCCTCTGCTGTTTCATCATGCTTTTAATCATATAAGACATTCAAATTATTTACATTTAGAAAGGTTTTTTTGTTTAATTTGATCTGTTCAGATATCTTAAGTTCTATAATTAAGTGCTATATTGTATCTTAATGATGCTAAATACATAATTTTCTCAGCTTTAAAGTGTATATGTCATACGGATTATCTAGACATGATAAAATGTTACGTTTATGTGTACAGTAAGTGTACAGTAAGCCCCCCCCACACACACACACACATACACATACACAGTGTATGTGTGTGATGTTACTGTAATGCTGCGTTACTGACAGTCCTCACAAGATGCTGTGTATGTTCCACCTTCATCTTCCTGTCTCTTTCCAAGTATCCATGTAAACTCTTTTCTTCCTCTCTATCCAAGCAAGGTCCTGCAGGCATTCATGCTCTACGCTCTGCTTCCCCTTGTTCGTGACTCCATCTCGCACCCCCTGTCCCTCCCTCTCACCCTCCATTCTCTATATGCCTCTTTTTTCTTCTCTCACCCCCCCCCCTCCCCCCCATTCTCCTCTCCTTTTTCCTACTGATTGCCCCGAGGCTCCTCCCTGTTGAGGTGAACATGATTGGTGTGTGTGTGTGTGTGTGTGTGTGTGTGCTTGTGTCACATTCTGAGCATAGCCTACATGATTACTATGACCTTGTTGGTATCCATTTGGAGTTTTTCAGAGTAATTACACTTCATTACAGCCAACAAACAATGAAGTGAGTTGGTGCTTTACAGGTGCCATGGCAATGTTATAGTGCATTGATGTGCAGAAATAAACAACAGAGAAGGGAAATAGCATCCATCGGTGGCTGAGTTTGGTTAAAGTAGTTTCATATTTCATTTATTGGATACAGCCTTCATATAACCAGGCAGGCCAAACAGGTTCTTATTTTACACTGACAATAGTTCTTCATCGGAAATTAAAATTCACACTGTGAAAACATTTGCATTACACAGTTTAAAAAATAGCCATTTGGTGGTTGGTTAGTTCCACCTGAGCTGCACTCCAGTCATGGTTGCATTGCGCAGCTCCATTAATCACATAACAGGCACAGACTGAGGCAAGCTGCAAGCACTGAGCTGGGTGTAATGGGATAATGCAATATGAAAAAACACAAAGGCCTGAATAGGATGGATGACTAAAATGCTGATTAGATTACAGAATTCAATTTGGTCGTAGCAGTATCCTGATCCCACAGGAATCTTTAATGCTACATGGGAATGAGGGATGGAGCATAGAGGGAGGTGGGGGTGTGTGTGGGGGTGAAATACTGTAAATACTTTAAATGAGAGTGGACAGTGTGGGAAAGAAGCAAGAGAGAAAAAAGGCGCTGGAAGATGCAATATGTGTGATGAATGGGGAAGAGGAGAGGAGGAGGGACAGCTACGAAGCAGAGAGATTGCCAAGTTAGAGTGGAGTAATGGGGAGAGAGGTGTGGGTGGATGGGAGCAGGGAGGAGGAGCAGGAGAGGCGGCAGATTGGTGGTGTTCAATACACCAGCAACGTGAGGGAGAGGCTCAGCCATCATCTCAGACACAACAGACAATGGGAACACATCACCCTATCATTACTTATTATTTGCTCTCTACACTGTCTCTTTCCTCCCTCCCTTATTCCTTCGCCTCACACTCTTGACTGCGCTCTCTTTGTTTTCTGTTAACAGCCACCTCTCTTTCTTCACTGTCGATACCTTTTTCCCCTCTCATCTCCTCTTCTCTCCTCTCCCCTCCATCTTCTTCTCCTTCTCATCCTCACTTCCATCTCCCCGCTCTCTCTCTCTCTCCTTCTTCTCTTCCAATCTCCTCCATCTTTCTTTCTTCCTCAGTCATCTTCACTTTTTCTCTCCCCCACGCTCTGTGTCTACTTTCTTTTTCTCTCTCTCTCTGTCTTCTCTCCTCCCTCTCTCTCTCTCTCTCTCTCTCTCTCTCCCTGTCTGTGTGAGCCAGCTGGCAGGCTGTGTGGGTCTGCGTGGTCCAGGGGCAGCTGAGCATGGCTAAACTGCAGTCAGATCGCAGCGCCACTGCGGAGATTACACTACTCGAGTAGCGCGCCTCCACTTTGTGTGGGAGTGTGTGTGTGTGTGTGTGTGTGCACTGTGAGTGAGAATGTGCGCATTTGAGGGAGGGAGGGGAAGGGAGAGCATGCGACTGGAGTGAATGTGTGTGTGTGTGTATGTGCATGCGCGCACACGGACCAAACCTGCTGCCACCAGCAATATCAGCCACAAGTAAACCATGTCTAACTGCACGCTGTTATCGAGGGTTCATAGCGTCACTATATTTCATGCATTTTATCCACAGTCTTTAATGTAATGGAGGTTGGAATCATTACTGAAGCTGAGTGAGTCATTTTAAACCCTGCACTCCGAGCCCCACAATAAGTTACTTTCATATAGATTTCATTGAAATCCTGCCCCCACTGATATGACTTAAATATGACAAAAAGCCTCAATCTCTTTTTCTGCGGAGGTGGCAAAAGACGGAGGCATGAATCCGATCAAACTGACATGATGTAGTACAAATGTGATTACACGCTGCTCTGTGTAAAGGAGCTGGTGACAGTGGAGCAGAGAGGAGAGGCAAATAAATGAGAGGAGAGCAGAGAGTGGAGAGGAGAGGAGAGGAAAAAGGGGAGCGAAGAGGGGAGAGAAAAGGAGGAGGGGGAAACGAGAAGGGAACCGAGAAATAGGAGAGCAATAGGGGCAGGAGGCAAGCTGAGAGGGAGAGGGATTGAAGAGAGGTTGAGGAGAGAGGCACAGTGCGAAAGGGGGAGGAGAGCCAGGGGAAGAGGAGAGGAGATAAAATAAGATCAAAGTAGCATTGAAGAGACGCAAGAAGAGACATAAAAATGTGAGATAGAAAGAGAGACAAAGAGTAAGTGCAACAGTGAGAATTAATATACGGAATAGAAAGAGGTTTCCGCGGCTCATAGCGGCCGTGGAGCACGCACCGGGCACGCCGTTGTGTGTGATAGTATCGGCGTTATGAATAAAACAGGACGGGTGTTTTGTGCGGAAAACAGTTTGCGCTGCTGAGAGATGAAGAGCATCAAAGCATGAAATCAGAGGAGAGGTCGTGATGCAGCTCAGCGCTCCCACGGCTCTCAGGGGGCTTCCTCTGGATGTGACAGGACAAAAAACACCACGCCGGGCCTTCCCCTTCCCCTCCCCCCCACCTCTCCTCCCACTATCCCCCTCTTCCCACTCCCCCTCCCCCCCCCCCCCCATCTGGCAATTACTGAACTCTCCTCCCTCATTACCTTTTTCCCTCTTTTGTCACCCTCCTTTGTTGCTTTCCTCTCGCTCCTGCTATATAGTGTGCCATTTTTTTTTTTTTTACATTAACACACATTTAATTTGCTTGCTCTTTACTCTCACGATTTTCCCCTTCTGTTCCATGTGTAAATTTTCATTCTTTATCTTCTCCACTGGGGAACTAAATGAAGGCATTTTGTTCCCCAGTGGCTAGTTTAGCTACACAGAAGATATGGAACATATTTGCAAGCTTTTAGTACTAATGGCTGAATTGGATTTACACTTTATTCTTTCCCTGCCTCCACAAAAATGTTTAATTGATTGAACTATAGAAGCAGTCATGTTCTTTTTGGTGTGTGTGTGTGTGTGTGTGTGTGTGTGTGTGTATGCGTGCTGGTGTGTTTTGCCTCACATCTCAGCTCAGAGACCTCAACTCCTCAGAATTTGTCTCGTGTGTTTGGAGTGTGTCTGCGATTTTGCTGAATATTTACCGTTCCTGGAGATGTGTTTTGACATCTCAACGCAGCGTCTTGGGGCAAAACCTTTTGCTTCTGCCTGAGAGTTCCCCTGACACACTGTCATTTTCTGATGCTGCTCGGAGTCTGGCTGCTATACGGGTCATCAAGTCCAAATTCAACTGTATTTCACACTCTCACTTTGGAATTGCTATACCAGCTGGCATCCTTTCAAGGAGTTGTACTTCTACATCAGGTCGTCTCATGCTACAAAAAGTGTACAATTACGCAGTATAATGAGCCTAGCCTTTGCATTTCATCCTCCAGCAGTTTCAGAGCCCAATTTTGGATTTTAAATTAATCTAAGTGAACTGAAGTGTATTGATTTCACCCTTCTCTGTGGTCTGCAGGCCTGAGAAAGGACCTACATTTATACCCCTACTAAATCAATGAGATGGCAGCAGAGGGTGATAGTGCAGGGTGTCAGGGATCCTTTAATTAAAATACTCTGGGTGAAGCTCCTGTGGTCCACCCTTGTCATTTGCAATCTGTTCACTATTTCTCCTCTTTCCCAGTCAGTGAAACATTTCAGACAAAGCACCGTGATGAGCCTGATTGTAGCTTGAGCATCAGTCTAATCTAATGATGTAGTCATTCTTTAAATCTGTAGTGTTGGGCCCTTGAATAAGAGAAAGAAATTCTATTACGTTTCTATGTAGAAATTCTCCACTATCAATATTTTCTTGAACTTATGATGAGCACTGTCTAGTCTGTCTAGTCATAGTCTGTTAAGGTGGATTACTACATTCAACAGGATGGTTTTTCATCTATTGGGAGCAGAAAGGGTAAATAATGAGACAGACAGACTTTACGCAGTTTAAGATTTGTATTTGTATTGAAAGTGCAAAATTGTTTCAAATATCACCCTTGGAAAGACCCAGGAAATATTCACAACAATGCACACTTTAAATATAATTGACACATAACAGATCAGATAACACTGTCGATGTACATCAATAAATAACCTTTCAAATACCTACAGTAATTAAAATGTATGGGTGCACCCTTATTTTACTATCTTGAATAAGTCCAGTAGTTCCAGTGAAAACCCATGATAATCATATTCAAACATCAGTAGATTTAGTATCACTCTCCTTGAGAGCACAAAAATAAAATAAAAAACAAAACTGGGGATTCCTACATGAGGTTTCAGACTCATTGTGAAATATCAGTGGATGCACCACAAGTAGGCTTCTTAAATATTCCCACTAGCTCCATCTCTGTTTCTGTTTTGTCAGTTTAACAGCATATCGTCAACTGCCTTCCCCCATAACATTTTGCTGCAGTGTAGTAACTGCTTGGTTGGCTCTAACTGCAAAAGCTTGAGACTGTAGTTTCCAGTGTGATTCATTCACGAGGCAGAAAGAAATGCCTCTTGGTGCACAGGGCACAAAATCTGTTAAAATATTAGCCATAATTTTTAGACAGTACAAATTAAAACCACACAAACGACCTTCTGGTCAGTCAGTGATGAGACAGACTTCACGATGAGACAGGATGTCTGTTCTATTTCTGAATTACACTAGAGTTTTGTTTTTTTTCTCATGTCTCACCTCTTTTCTGGTGCTGGGCCCTGCTGACATCACACTCTGAGATGCCGTGCAATAAACTGGACAGAACATCAATAACTTCATTACGTAATCGACTGTCCTCTGGGGAATCATTAGTCAACAGTTTATTGCTTTATTTTCACCGCCTTAAAGTGGCTGGAATCTGGAGGTTCTCTTTTTGTCTTTTTTTGTTTTTTATTTTACCTTTTACCAGGCTGGTCACTTAAGAACAAATTTTTATTTACAGAGACGGCCTGGCTAGAGGTTATAGCTTCATGGGGGAAAGGGAAGGGGATAAAATAAAAAGTCAGACATACAAACGTTCAACATTAAGGGACATAACAGACAGACAATATTAAACAACATTACCATTAACAATGGGCAGTAAAACAAAAGGAGAGAGGGGAGCAAAGAGGAGACGAAATAAAATAAAAAAAGACTGGGCAACCAGAATGCAACACAGTAGAAAAGGGTAATAAAACAGCACAAATCATACAAGAACAGCCACATGTATGAGAATAAAAGCATACACCAGTATCTGAAAGCGCCAAGTTCAAATCTTTATCATTCGTATGGAAAGTTGGGCGCTGAAACAAAATGAAAAGGCCTCTGGATATTTGGAGGCATGACTTTTAAATGGGAGGCCAGTGGGTGTTTCCCTGCGCACCACGCATCTATCCACTCCTTAATGATGCAAATGTGAACTGTGCATAGAGTGAAGACTTCGTTTAAATTTAGAGTTGAATTTATGGTGGCTTGAGGGGGAGTATATCTAGATGGCTGCCAAATGTGACAGAGAGCCGGGTTTTGACCCCTGAAGTGAGAGAGTCAAACAGATATCTGTTCACAGCAGAGGGGAGGAGACCTGACTGCAGACATTACAGAAAGGAAGTGAATCCGGCTATACTTCATTATAATGGGCTGAACAAAATCTCCCCACGGCTCAGTTATATCACTCTGTATGTAAGCACAGTATGGCCTCACCTATAATCTGTTGTTTTTGTGTGGGCACTGGGAATACAAAGGAGACTGATATCCTCTCCAAACCAGTCTGTCTAAATGTTTATGTGTCTGATTGATGTGGATGGAGACAGAATATTATTGGAAGATCCTCTATGAGTTTTTATACCCATTACTTCAATAAATCATTGAGTCCCTGGTAGCCTCCAACGGGAACCTTAAAAAAGAAAAGTTATGAATGGAGAAAAATGAGTTTGGAGCATCTCCTTTTAGCAGATACTGTCTGCGAAGGCTTAAAAAAAGCTGCTGCTAACCACACAATGCCACATACAATATAGACAGCAATGATAGGCTGCTCTCTCCAGAGCGGGATCATGATCATCAGTGGGAGAAATCAATGCTGTTTTGTTGGAGCATTGATCCCATTTTAGATGAGAGAGATTAAAAGAGAGCAGAGGGCCCTTTTGTAAAGTCACCCTGCATTACTGTCCACATTTGTCTCCCCATTGATCAGAGCTTGTTTTCAGTCTATTCCATTCTGTATTTACTCATCAGAGTTGGGTTGCATGCTATCGCTGGGGCTGAGGGTTTTCCAACTGAATCTCATTTCATTGTCACCAGTTCCATTTTTTTTTAGGATTCAGCTAAAGAAGTATGAATGCTATAGCAGTGTGTGTGTGTGTTGTGTGTGTGTATGTGTGTGTGGAGAGACAGAGAGAGAGACAGACAAAGAGAAATATTGTTTTGGCTATAAAAAGTTTTATCATGAGTCATAACAGGACATATATCTAGCATCAGTCTGCTTTTCCTCAACACAGTACAAGCATCTATAAATTTAGCCTTCCGTACGGACTGAGTCATTAAACATAACTTGCAATTCACTGATGAACATTTAGCAGTAATGGAGGTGCAAGCTTAATGTTATTCCATACTTTACTTTGACACTTTTATACCTCACCATTCGCCAGAAGAGGCACAGTTAGGGGACATGAATCCTAAAACACTTCTTGGCTGAGATTTGATGTTAGGTAAAGAACGCACAGGGGGTGACGATGAGGACGGTGACATTATGGCAAACTAGGGGGAGATATTTTCAAAATGTTGCAGGCTGAGTTCACATTTACATCCATGGTTTCTGGGCTCTTGAGGATGGAGATATTATGAACAATCTGTGAAGGTGATCAGTTACAATCGGCAGAAAAAGTCTGTAGGTAGAGACTTTGTTGCAATGTGTCCCACTTAGCCGTACTTTGCTTAAAAATTGTGGCCAACAGTGAAGGACTGGGGTTGTACAGGTAATCTCTCTGGTGTGCATGTCTATAAGTATATTAATAAGTTGCATAGTGTTGCTAATATGGAGCATGCTCAACTCAGCAAAGCCAACCCAGGAAAATATAGACAAAAAAATAATTGGTATATTGATATTCATTGATGGTATTAAAGGACTACAGCAACTTTTTGTGTTTGGTGGCACCAAAATCATCGTCTCCCCGGGAGATAGGCTAGTTCTCTCCAGTCCACATAACACTTTAGCATACAGTAGGCTATGTTAAGTAGCCCTAACCCGTAAGCGTTTAGGATTATCCAAAGTATGAACATAAACCTTTTTGTAATCCAAAGTTGGTATTGGTTTGTACTATATGGACTGTAGATTCATAACTTCTGAAAACACAATCTCAAGCTTGGTCATTAGTGAAGTCCATTACAAATCAACAGCACAAAAACATTAGCTGTCTGGCTAATTTTGCTCACTTCCTGTGTAAACAAAACAAATTACGCTCAAAGTCTTGTGAGAAGAGAGATCCTTTACCATTCGAAGTGCATTCTTTTTGTCAAATTTGATCCCCTTAGACGCACGCCATTAATATTAACTAACCATCCAGCCTAGTTTTCAGTTTCTCACTTAGTTAACATACTGTATGCTAAAGTGTTAACATGATTGTTTACTGGACAGAACTATCTACTGGAGACACAGAGATGATTTTGGTGCCAATCCTGTCAGATATTGGGTAAGGTGACCAATGGAACAAACTCCCAAATCATCGTAGTGTAGTTCTTTAAGACATTCAGATACAAACACACATGCACACACACAGGTACAGGCCGATGCAGATGCAAGTTATAAATCTGACCTGTCTCTCCCTTTCTTTCCAGGCAGTGTTGTGTACTTGGGGATGATGGTCGGGGCGTTCTTCTGGGGAGGAATGTCTGACAAAGTGGGCCGCAGACAGTGCCTCCTCATCTGCATGTCCACAAACGGCTTCTTTGCCTTCCTGTCCTCTTTTGTCCAGGGATACGGCCTCTTCCTCCTTTGCCGTCTCGTCGCGGGCTTCGGGTAAGTCAGATGATGTAGGGGTCGTTCTGGGGCCACCGAGGATGGTGGGGCATCAGCTTAAATGATTTGTGAAAGTCCTGTCAAATGGTAGAGTACACAGCAGCAGCTCAAAATCACAAAACTTTTAACAGTAATGACAGTGTTTTTGTTTTATTTGAGGGATCCTTTATCTTTCATTAGTCTGGCATGCCTGCCTCAGCAACTGGAAGAACACTATCTATGTTTTCAGGTTGCCAGTTAGCAGCGGTAATATACAGCCAAAATGAAAGTCTGCACCAGTGCTAAATCAATGATAGTAGAGGATTAACCACAGTGAGTTAAAATCTATTTACACTGAGTCCTTGTAGACAGGTCTGTGTGTCTGCTAATGGGAGTGAATTATTGCCTTTCTTGGCTGCCATGTGTAGTTGAAGTTGTTGAAGAAACAGTATTATTCCTCTGTCATCACACCTGTTTTTTCAAGTTAATATAAAAGGTGTTTGCAAGTAATTTCCTTTAATGATTAAACTCGTCCCTCTCTCATCTCCAGTATAGAAAGATAGTCATCTAGTGTTTGATTCCTTTACTACATACACTCAACAAATTTCCTTCCCAGCTAAACAAAGGTAATTTTCTCCTACTTCAGCAATGCAGAACAGTAAAAAATGAACAGAGAATGTATTATATGTTAGCCAACGTCAAAAATAATCAACACTTTAAATATGTTCTTGTTGAATGAAAAGATATAAAAACAACTATACAGTGTTTTTTCTGTGTGTGTGAAATATTGTTAACTCTGTTGATATCCAGTAACATACTGCAACAAAATAGATAGGCCTACTACAGTATAATGCATGAACATTAATCAAATGAAAGCTTTATGGCTAGCAGAGTCAGGCAGTACAATAGGGCCACATCATCTACCCACTACATAGAAACATACAAAGGTGGAGGTGGTGATTTATTATCTTCTCTTCTTTGGCAGGTGTAACAGTTCCTTTAAAGAGCTCATTTAGTAATTGCATCTGCATCCTTCTCCCCAGAGACCTTCAGAGTAATTGAAAAGGTTGTCCAAACCGCCGACAAGGACTGTACGTCTGATTCATGGTGGATTGGCAATTTGGCACTAAGGACATTTTCTGTATTCTGAGTTTGGGGAAAAAATGCTTTTGCTTATTTGTTTAGCTTATTTGGTCACATTTATAACCTTAGCAATGAGCTTTCAGTTAATTCTACTGTAAATTAAAAAACAAAACATA